>NC_047665.1:79851638-80151638 GCF_011762505.2 Arvicanthis niloticus | reverse complement strand
TACAGCCCAAATACGACCTGTGGGTGATGAATTAAGAAGTCAGAAAAGGACTGCATTGCTTTCAAAGATCCAGGTTTGAGTGAGCAGGCAATGCAAATCAATGATGAGGTTGGGTGAAAATTTAGGCGTTTGATTTTTTTTTTTCTATTATTGATAATTTACTAAGTAGTCTCTACAAAGCCGAGCCTGTAGCTTTATAAGCAAGTGAAAAGGAATAGGCAAGGCCTGAGAGTTGACTGTGTGGACTCCCAGCTACTGATCCCAAATCACAACAGCAATTTCTATTATCTGAGAAATAGGGAGGAAGCAAGGCTCGGGGAGGGAAGACTGCAAGCTAATGGTAGTATTGGTACAACTGACATCTTTAGCATGTCCTGCAAATACACAGGTATAAAATATCAGTGATTAAAATCTGTATCTCACTCGTGAGACAGGATACTGACACTGGCTTTGCATAAATTTGCTTTAAAGTGAGCGGATGTCTAAATCATAGCTTTTGTATGAAGTGAGGGGGAACTTGTGAAACCGCTTTTGTGATTCTTTCTGGTGCTCCAGTGCACCCGAAATTGCTCCTGTTGAGGGTCACAGTCCAGGTTTAAAACCAGGAGGCTTGTGCTGCATCCTGTGGGTTTAACACAGACTTCAGAGAGCAGTCAGGGACGAGAGGAGCTCCAAGAGGACCAGGACATTTTTCCCTCCAGGGGTTCACATATTGTTGTTTTCTTTTTGCCTTTATCTCCTTGAAGTAATCTCCCCTCTCTTCAGGAGTTGACACACAGGGTGAAGGTTCCCGTGTGTTAATACAATCTCTGAAGGCGTCGAGTTCCGTTTGCTGCGGTTTTTATTAATTTGTTTTTCATAATTCCAGTGATGTGTCTAGATAGGTGGAAAAATAGAAGAGAGAAATGAAAAGGAGAATGCCCCCCAGCGGCAAGCTGGTGCCATCCGGAGGTTGCCGATAATGGATAAGCTTTTACCTATTTCCATAGCAACAGCTTAGCTGCTCTTAAACACTTCTTTAAAAGCTTCTGATAAATGTATCCTGTGACCCTGAAAACTTTCCCATCTCCCTCCTGACTTCTTTCATCTTCAACCCCTCCTTTTCCCTTTTGCCCCACAAAACATCAATTATTACCCATAACCTTGTAGCACTGGCTTGGTTTTCTGCAGATCTGCTTCCTTTCAGGGCCTGAGATGGATTCAGCGGTGGAGACTGCTGCTCTCAGCTCCCTCCTTCTCTCTTCTCTGTTTTCCCTCACTCTTAGCTTCCTCCTTCTTTCTTCTCTGCTTTTCCTCACTCCTCTTTCTTGTGCTGTTTTAGCTCTCTGTCTCCCACTCTTTCTCAGTTTTCAAGCTTGTGGTAAGATGATTGTTGTGTGGGTCGGTACAAGAGCTGAAATGGTAGCCTCTATATTGCTTTGGAGATCTTGAGTTCCCTCCTCCTAATCTACTAAGACATAGGCTGTATGGTGGGTAGAAATGTGGGCAGGATAACATTGAGGGCTCAAAACATCATTTTGTCTGTGACAGTCTTATAAAAACTGATATTCTGATTGAAGAACCACAATATTCAAAATTAGTATGGATGAACCAAGACCATGGGGAAAAAGTAGACATAGACTCTTTGGGCCACAGCTTAAACCACTTTTACAGGACTTTGAGATAATTTTTATTTATTATTAGCCACATTTGCATCTTTAATTATAAACGAGACTCATAAAAGACACACAGTCTGGAAAGAGCTATTAAGAGGACTCACTAGCACAATTCATCCAGAGGTCAGTTTTATGTTAAGGTGGTAATTGCCGTCTTGGATTAAGAACCACTCAAAAATTAATGAAATTTTGGGAAGATGGTCACAAAATGATTATGGATATAGGATAAATGTAAGTTAGCCATGAAAAGATGGAGACCATTTAAATAGGATGAAAGGAGAAAACTCAACTGAAGGGGAGGAGATACTAGAGAAACTGGAGCCAGGAGAGTTGTTGGCTACTGAACCTGCCTCTTCTGCGTGAATGGGGATTTTTTTTTTTTTTTTAATCATCTGAAAGATGTTATTTTAAGAAAAAAATAAGAATAGATATTTTTAAGATAAATTAAAGCAATTGTTTGTAACTACTTCTGCAGACTCCCAGTGGCACTTCCCCATGAGTCTTTCCTCTGCTGGCAAGCATCACACCGCTCTTCCTTCATGTGCCTATTACATCATGTGTCCATCACTTGACGCTCATGCCAAAGATGCAGTTCAGCAACCGAGCTTACTGGTCCTCATTTGCTCAGTGCCTCGTGTGGTATTTAGAACACAGGAGAATGCTTAGTAAATGTTTGCGGAGTAAAAATATGACTTAGCCAGTACCGTGAATCCAGCAAGTTAACTGAGAAAGGTGTAAATGAAGAGCAGAAATCTGCATGAGACTTTTTAAAGTAGATGTACATAGAGATGGACATTGTGGAGACACTTCTCCTCAATGCTCAGCCCAGCTAACCAAAGACAGAAGTTCAGGATCTACCAAGTATCCCCACTACCAAGAAAAGAGTACTTGCTGCCTAGAGAACACACCTTGCAGCCAAGCTTTATAGGCAAAGTCTTTTTTGGTGTCTTAAAGGTTTACTTGAAAAACCACGATTTCTAAAATCCTGGTGGTGTTTTTTAGCTTAGCTTACATGGATATATCTTTATTGTATTTCTTCACACACGCATGCACGCACGCACATGCACATACACACACACTTCAATATAGGCCCTCTGTATAAGAGAAAACACAGTATATCTCAGTTTGGCTTATTCCACTTTGCATTATGATATCCAGTTGCATGCATTTTTTCTACAAATGTTTTGATTTCAGAGATCTTTGTGTCTACCAAAAAATTCAACACAAATATGTACCACATTTCTTTATCTATGTATATGTTAATAAATATCTAGACTACTGTCAGTTCATGGATACTGTCAATAGCACTGCAGTAAACATGATATGCAATGTTCTGTGTCATGTTCTGACTTGGAGTCCTTTGGATATATGTCTGTGGTGGTTTGAATATGCTTGGCCCTAGAAGTGGTACTATCTGAAGGTGTGGCCTTATTGGAGTAGGTGTGGCCTTGTTAGAGGAAGTGTGTCATTGTGGGTATAAGTTGGAGACCCTTCTCCTAGCCACATGGGAGCCAGTCTTCTGTTTATACAAGAAGGAGAACTCTCAGTTTCTCCAGTGCCGTAACTGCCTGGATGCTGCCATGCTCCCACCTTGATGATAATAGACTGAAACTATGCTCCCACCTTGATGATAATAGACTGAAACTCTGAACCTGTTAGCCAGCCCAAATTAAATGTTGTCCTTTATAAGAGTTACCTTACCTTGATCATGGTGTCTGCTCACAGCAATGACACCCTAACTAAGACAATGCCACAGAGTGAGGTAATGTGGAATTGTATTTGTGTGTTATAAGGAAACTTCATGCTGATATCTACAGTGATTGCACACACTGATATTCCCACAAAAGTAAATAATGATCTGTTCTACCAAACCTGCTCCAGCGTTTATTGCCATTTGTTTTCTTGATGATAGTAATCTGACTGGGGTGAGAATTTCAAAGATATTTTAATTTGCATTTCCTTGATGACTACAGATACTGAACCATTTTTATGCTTCTGTTTTTGTTATTTTTGGCCATTTGTATTTTTTCTTTAGAAAACTGCTCAGCCCATTAACTCATTTATTCATTAAATAGTTTGGCTTTATTTTTGTTATTTAAGTTTTGAAGTTCTTTATATATGCTAGATGTTAATCCTCTGTCAGATATTTGGGGCCAACAATTTTCATGCACTCCACAGGCTGCAACTTCAGTGTTCTGAGCTTTCCCTTTGCTGTGATGGCTATTAATTTGATCCCGTTCGTCAAGTTTGGGGTTTTTCCTATGCTATTAGAACCATGTTCAGAAAGTCACCTGCCTGTATCTGGAATGGTTTCTCCTCTGTTTTTCTGTATCAGTTTTAGTCTTCAAGTCTTATAAAGTCCTTCATCCACTGTGAATTTATTTTGGCACAGAGTGAAATATATGAATTCAATTTTCTCCATTCACAAATAAAAACCCAGCAGGGCAGTGGTGGCACATGCCTTTAATCCCAGCACTTGGGAGGCAGAGGCAGGCAGATTTCTGAGTTCGAGGCCAGCCTGGTCTACAGAGTGAGTTCCAGGACAGCCAGGACTACATAGAGAAACCCTGTCTCGAAAAACAAACAAACAAACAAACAAAAATTCCCCACCGTTTTTCACTTGTTTAAAGAAGCTATCGTTTCTTCAATGTGTTTCTGATTGATTTGTCCAAATCTAAGCACCTGTCATAGTTTATTCTTGGATCATCTATGCTATATTATTGGTCTACAGATTTGTTTTTGTATTAGCACCATACTGTTTTGTTTTGCAATGTGGTTATTCAATATAATGAAATTGTGAACTGTGATACTTTTAGCATTCTTTCTACTGATAGGCTACTCTGGCTATTCAGGGATTTTATATGTCAATATGGATCTTAAGATATGTTTTATAGTTCTGTGAAGGAAGCCATTGGAATTTATATAAGATGGCATTGAGTCTGGAGGGTACTTTTGGTAAGATAGTCATTAACATTAATTCTGCCACTCCATGAGCATGACAAGTCTCTCTATCTACGTTTCTGTATTCGGTGTCTTAAAGTTTTCATCGTAGGGACCCTTTACCTCCCTGGATAAGTTTATTACTAGGCTTTAAAAAGCATTGTAAATAAGATTATTTTACTGATTTCTTTCTCAGGGAGTTCATTATTAGTTTATAGAAAAGTTATTGAATTTTGTACGTTGATATTGTATTTTGCTACTTTACTGGATGTTTTTATTGGGCTTTAGAATTTTCCGTTAGAGTTGTTATTATCTTTAAGTATAGAATCATGTCATCTGAAAATAGGAATAATTTGACTTCTTCTTTTCCTATTTGCATCTCTCTTATTTTTTTTTTATCTTTTACTATTGCTGTAAATCAGGCTACAGACACTATCTTGAATAAAAGTAGACAAAGTTGGTATTGTTATCTCATTCCAAAAGTTAAAGAAAATACTCTCAAATTTCTCTCCATGTAGAATAATCTTGGTTACAGGTCTGTCACGTTTAGTCTTTGTTGTATTGAGCTATGTTCCTTTTGTCAGATCAAAAGAAAACTCCTATTCCCCAAACTCCAGAAAGGCAGTTCAAATATCCAGAAATGATCTGAACCTGGTATATAGGAGGATTTTGTCTTGATTAGATAAAAAGCTAGCATCCATCAGGAACTTGAGAAACCAGTTTCTATCTGCCATAAGGAGTCATCTCTATACTTCTGATGGAAGGGATAAATGGCTACCTGTACAACCTATCCGGATATCAAAGTACACTCTGGCCTCCTGGTTTCCTCAGTATAGTAAATATCTGTTACAAATTCCAAAGTCCATGCATGTTAGCACTTCCCACCTCCTCCTCTACCCTAAGCACCCTCCAGCTCACAGGCTTCTCTCCATGCAAGTACACATCTTCCTTATACTCCATCTCTTCTCACTATTCTTGGCTCTTGCTGTTCCCACTACACTCGGCTATATTTTCTACCATCTGCTATTCTCTCTTGGCTCTCACAGATAGTCCCTGAAATGCCCATTTTTCTGGTCATGTTCAGTCTACTATTTCTCTCTCTGCTCTGGATCTCTCTCTCTCTCTCTCTTTCTCTCTCTCTCTCTCTCTCTCTCTCTCTCTCTCTCTCTCTCTCTTTGTCTCTGTCTCTCCCTCTCTTTCTCCCTCCCTACCTCACCCTCCTCTCTTTCTTTCTTATGTTCATAATAAAAACATTTCTCTTAGCCATACCATGGAGTGGTCATGTCAGCAGTTTCTTTGCTGCTCCTGCCTTACATATACCTTATATTACCAGTTCTTTCAGAGCTTTTATTATGAAGGGTATTACATTTTGTTGAAGTCCTTTTGACTTCACCATTTGAGAAGATCATGTGTTTAATGTCCTTAAGTCTATTTGTGTACTAAATAACACTCTTAATTTCCATGTTGAACCAAGCTTGCATTCTTGGAATAAATTCAATGTGGTCATGATATATGATCTGAATGTGTTCTTAAATTTTATTTTCAATAATTTTATTGAGTACTTGTGCATTTGTATTTACAAGGCATATTCTTGAGCAGTTTTCTTTCTTGTGTCGTATACAGTCTTGCTATGAGAATGGTGCTGGCTTTATAGAATGAGTGTGGTAGTGCTCCTTCCCACGCATTATCATGCACTAGTTTGTTTGGTTAAACATTGAGTAGAGTTGAGCAATGAATACATTCAAGCTTTAATTTCTCTTTGTTGAGAGACTTTGCTGGGTGACTGCTTTAATATAGTTGATTGGGAGGGATCTACTTAAGTTATTCAATGTTCTTGATCTAAAATTGGTAGATGATATATGTCTCAGAATCTGGACATTTCTTCTGGATTTACTACTTTTTAGGGGAATATAAATTTTCAAAGTGCTCCCAAGTGGTCCTCTGTTTTTCACTATATTTCGTACTAACCTCTACTCCTTCATCTCTATTTTTATTGATTTTGATCTTTGTTATCTCTTTTGGTTTGTTTGGTCAGCAACATGTCATGCTCATTTACTGTGTGAGAAATGCTGGTCCTGTGTAGTAAATTCTGTGTACTGTTCTCTAAGTCAATATTTTACTAACTTATGTTCTGAATCTATTTCTTGCTATCTTCTACTTTGGGGATTTTATTGTTCTTGACTTTCCAAGACCTTGAGATAAAATGTTAGATTGGTTATGGTCATATTCCTAATTTTTTTTCATGTAAGCTTTTCGTGCATATGAACTTTTCTCTTAGAATTGTCTTAATTGTATCTCACAGGTTCTGGTAAGCACTGGTTTTATTTTCATTTGATTTTTGGAAATTTTAAATTTTTTCTCTGTTTTTTTTTTTCAATGACCACTGGCTAAACATGAGTGTATTTCTGTAGTTTTTCTTGCTCTTGACTTCTAGTTTTGATGCCTTGTAAGCTGATAATCTTCAGTAAAATTCTAAGAAGCTAAATGTCTTTGCATCTCTCCTCATCACTGAGGAAAAAAACACCTTAGAATCCACCATGACCAAATCATGTCCTCATGTATAGAATTTGCTTTTCTGCTTTTAGAGTCTGTCTTGGCTCTTTCCTCACATGTTAAACTTAATGGCAATATCTGTAAGGACAGTAAAAGGGATGAGTGCCTCTCATTTAGTTCCCGTTCTTTACAAAGGTACTCAGTAGGATAGGGTAAGATTGCTGTTAATTACTCATTTTTATGAAGCTGGTTCACACATAAAGCCATAGCTTATTTTCAGCAGGAGACACTGAATCTTATGTATGACATTTTGTGAGAAGGAATCAGAACACTTCTTCCTGTGGTCTTCAGTACACATAAAATTCAAAATCAAGGTAGGACTTCAGGATTGGATCAGTAAGAAATTTCTAATGTTGCTTTCAGTTCATCATTCTATAATTTAGAGCTGAGCCAAAAAAAATTGTTTTTTGTTTTTGAAGTGCTGTAGCTAGGGCTGAAATCAACTATGAGCCATGTTTCTTGCTAGTGGTATTAAGTCCTGTTAAAATTATGTCTCCTTCCTTATTAGCTGAAATTTAAAATCTTATTAACTAAAATTTGAATGACATTTTCTTATATCATTTTAATAATTTTAATTAATATAGGATTACATAACTTGCCTCATCTCTTTCCTCCCAACATTCCCTCCTAGCTACCTTCCCTCTTCCAATGTCCTATCCCCAACTCTTAAGTTGGTACCCTCTTTTACTTTGATTGTATTTGTTCTCTCTCTCTCTCTCTCTCTCTCTCTCTCTCTCTCTCTCTCTCTCTCTCACACACACACACACACACACACACACACACACTTTCTCTCTCTCCCCACCTGTGTGTGTGTGTGTGTGTGTGTGTGTGTGTGTGTGTGTGTATGTCTGTGTGTGAATATATATAAATACAACCTGCTAAGTCTGTTTTTGTGGTTTGTATATATGTGGTTTCAAGCTGATTGGACAACCAATAAGGTGGCTCATTCCTGGGAGAGGCTAATTAATCTTGTCCCAGCATTCAATAGTTACTTGTAGTTGTTTATTTAGGTGTGGGACCCAGTGACATTTCCCCTTTCTAATTTAACAGATCCATTTACATGGCCATTGTTTAGGTCTTGTTTATACTGCCATTTCATGGTAAACTCCCTGGTATTTGTCTCCTACAATCTTTCTGCCATGATTCCTGCTGAGCTATAATTGCAAGAACTGTGGTGCAGATACATTTGTTGAGGCTGGTGTTCCCCACCATTCATTGGTCTTGGCATGTAATCCAGTTGTGGTTTTCTGTGATGGTCTATATTTGTTCTAAGAAGAAGCTTCCTTGATGATGGTGGTACCTGTACTTATCTGTGGGTATAAGTATAGCATTTAGAATGTCATAAGGAATTATGCTGGTCTAGCAAAGTGGCAGTAGTAGAATCTTTCCAAAGGCCATGATATTGATAGCCCTATGATTCTGGTTAGATTTTCAGTGTCAGTGTGGGCCTTAAATACAATTATAGAGATGTTGATTGCCACTGACATATAAGTGCCATTTCTAACACCTGTTTGCATATCTGGCCATGCTGGAAATTGTCCTTGGTCATAAGTATTGACTCTGGGTAAGGCTGTTTAATTGCTTCCATACCTAGGCAGCTTGTATAGTATTTTCTGGAACTATAAAAGCTAGATCTTGGGAAAGAAGCTTTCAGGTCAGATTCAGCTCCAATCATCTGAGTTATGTGTTCAATATGTGTGATGCCTTCTGCAATCAGGGCCTGCTTGTGATCCCTGTGTTGCAACCAAGGGCTAAGTTTATAGTTTATACCATTTGGGGAGTCATTTGGACTACCCTGAACAACATTTCAAAAGGAAGTTTCTCATGTGTGTTACCCCCCAGGGTTTTGGTGTTATTGTTGTTAGTCTATGGTTCTTATGGGAGAGCATTGTCAGCTCATGTACCTTAACTTTATTTAACACACACACACACACACACACACACACACACACACAATGTACACATACACACACAGGCACGCACATATACATAGTGTATAATTTTAGGTAAATATAAAGTAATATGTTTTCTTGAAGCTTTATTAAGCAACCTTGTTATTTGATCCTCCTTGTTCTGTATTAACCCCCTCACTATTTCCCAGTTGGAGTCCCCTCCCCATCATTCTGTTCCTTCTTCATATCATCTGCATCCTGCTATTCTCCTCTGAAGTTCTCCGCCCCCAACTGTGGTCCTATTATACTTTTCTCATTTCTGTCGTTCTTCTATGTTGTATACTCATATCTGAAGACATGAAGCTAGGAACGCCAGATGAGAAAGAACAGTCAGCATTTGTCTTTTCAAATCTGTGTTACCCCACTCAGTCTTTTTCTAGGTCCATCCATTTAACTGAAAATATCATGATTTCCTTTTCCTTTACAGCCGAGTAGTATTCCATGGTGCATATCTACCATGTTTTCACTACCTATTCATCTGTTGAAGGGCATAATAAATGGCACTTTTAGATCTCTGTTAAGAAACCATTCCTTGTCTCCTTATACAATAGATACTATACAACATTACTCAAGGTATAAACAAAACCCGGGTTAAGGAACTCACAAGAGGGGCTGGGTATATAACTGATAAAACAAAGTGCTTGTTGTAAGCTCTAGGATATGTTCAGTTCCCACAAACCACATTTGAAACGCCAGACATGGTGGCACATACTGATAATCTTGCTACCGGGAAGGCAGAGGCATGTTGATCCCAGGAGCTTACTAGTCAGCCTAGTCTACCTGGTACGTATCAGGTCTGTGAGGCTTGCCTCAAAAAAGAAATAGTACCTGAGGAACTGTGTCCTCTGACCTACACACACACACATATGTATATACAAACACAGGCACACATGCATGCTTACACGCACACACATACACACACACACACATACACACACACACACACACAGGATGAGAAGGAAGTTAACTATTCAGATTGATGTTTACAGTGCTTAGATCTCTGATTAACAGTGTTAGGAACAGTCAAGGGCTCTTCATTACGCCTTCCATGCTTCCCCTTCCTTTCTTTAGTCTTATTGGTCCAGCAGTCCTGCAAGTTTCATAATCCCTGTATTATCCAGCCACCTCTGAAGATAAAGAGTAGCTGTTGCCTTTCATTCAAAGCATGCTTTTCTCTCAAGGAAAAGAAGCCTATTTTTCAAGCTAGGTATTTCTGGAATTTTCAGTGTTAATTTCCTCATTTCTCAAAGGGTCATGATAGCCCTTGTGAGTGAGTGGCCTTGCTTCTTCCTGTGGGTCACTTGACATTTATGTCCTATCTAGAGTTCATCCAATGTGTCCCTGAAGGAACTGTATTAGGAATAATTAGAAATGGTCTCTTCAGCAACAGCAATAAAAATGTACAAAAGAAGAACTCTTGGGTCTCAATTTTAAGGCTATCTTAAATGAAGACTTAAGTCAAAAAACTGTACTTTACATTCTCTCTCTCTTTCTCTCTCTCTCTCTCTCTCTCTCTCTCTCTCTCTCTCTCTCTCTCTCTCTCTTCCTCCACCTGAAAAGAGGTTTCATAAGTCCCCATTTATAGACTGCTACTCAGCTTAGGCAAGGAAGCTCAACTCATAGAAAGCACAATGTTTTGGTCCATTTTCTGTCTCTATAACAAAATACTTGAGGCTGACTATTCTATAAGGAAGATTAACGTCTTTAACTCCCAGTGTATTGCTATAAGCTGAGAGGCTCTGATGAGGACTCACTGTGAAGACTGTCACATCACAGTAGGTGGGGTATATACACAACAGACAGCAAGACAGGAAGCCAGAGAGAGCTGTGCTTGTTCTTAATAACTTACCTATCTATTTTTTCCAGAATTAATCTCCTATGAAAGAGCAGCATTGGCCCTTCTGTGGGTAGAGCTCCAAATGACCTAATTACTTCCCATTAGACTCAATCTCTTAAAGCTCCACAATCTTAGTATTGACATTGGTCAACAGTCTTCAACTACATGGGTGTTTGGGGGAAATGCTCATGACATATTATAACTGTAGCACCAAATCTACAAACCTCAGTATACGATTTACAAGTCTGGCCTGATGCAGCGGAGAAAGAATAACAGAGCAGAGTTCAGTCAGAAACTCAGTGTTCTCAACAAACTTTGTCTTGCCTCAGCTAGGCTGTCTCTTTGTGATCAGTTCCTGGTTTTCTTCATGTAACATTCATTCCTAAGTATGAGCAAGCTTGTAAATCCATTAGTCCAAACTTACTACATTCTGTTTGTTTGGTCCCTGTGTTAGGACAGCTCCTATCCCTATGGGGATTTTGTTGAAGAGCAAATGGCAGTCTCATGCCAGCATCTGGGGTCTTTGGGATAATTCAAAAACCAAAGAAAGACTGTAGCCTTGGTCCAATTTTTTTCTCCCAAATAAAGAATAGATCAGTTTTATTCATACAACCTGATGACTACAGAACTGTAGCCTGACTTGTAAGCTGGCTATGGCTGGTACCTGTCACCTAGGAGTGTAGGAGGAAACATTTATCTCACCTCTAGTTTGATCATCTAAATTTTAGACTGAGCACATTCTCCTTGGCTTGCAGCCACAGAAAGTACCAGTAGGCAGAGCTCTTTCCATGGAGGTTGCTACTGGACCAGTTTCTCAAAGCCTTTTTCTCCATCAGTCTGGGGGCAGAGCAAAAAGGCCAAAGAAAAAACAAGGGGGAAAGGGGGTTGTAGGAGGTGTTGGATAGTGGTTTTCAAATTAATAGCTTTTCTCATTTCGCATTCAAAACCAAACACAGTAGATCCAATTCAGCTCCAGGCACTTTCATCTGTGAAGTCAGATTGGCAGAGTTTGGGAAGACAGAATGTGGGGGGATACGAGGAACATGCACAGGAATGCATTATTCATCCCACATTATCAGATAATGAGTTGTTCCAAATGAGTGAGCCTTCCAGATAACCGAGTCTTCCTTTTTGAACCTTCAAGTTTCCTTTTAACTTTAGACCATATTTATATATTTTGTTAAGTGCGTTATAGGCATCTCTGCCTAGAATACCTGATTATAATTTAATCATATCTTGACTACCATCATATTTCAGTTGGGATTAATTATATTTTTTCACAGAGATGCCACCCAGCTCTGCCCTACTGTGGTTCTACATTTTAACTCCGTTCCCCTGGTGAATGGCTGCATTCTTCCCTGTGGCTCCTACTTGTCTGGGTTATGGCACTCTTTCTCTTTCTTCTCATCTTTTGTCCACAGTGACTTACGAATAAATGGATGTCTCCAGGGAAAAGCAAATAACCAAGCCTATTAAACCAGCAACTTTATTTCCTTCGTGATTTGAAGTCCACCATTCAGTTCAAATTCGCAAATAATTATTCTATGTCTGTTAAGTGAAGATGCTGTGCTTAGTATTAAGATGATTTAAAAAAAAAAAAAAAAAAAAAGAGTGCCTCTGAGTGGTTACCTTCCATTAAGGGAGAAGAACAGATGCTTCTCATTTATCAGGGATGTCAAATAAGTAAAGACCATAAATTGAACTCATTGTGTGAAATACATCAATAGAAGAACGTAAAGGATAGAGAAGTAGAATGTGGTATTTAATACACTTTGCTTGGAAAGATTCCAAGTAGGGTAAAGAGTGAAAATGATACCTTAAAAAGTCGAATTAATGAGGAAAAAGAGTGTCCTACTCAGAGAAAAGGTAGATAAATGTGTTTGGGGCACAGGGAGCAACTGCTTTGTCCATAAGTTGGAGAATGCCAAAGCCTTTCTCTTTCTGAATCACAGAGTTAAATGGGCTAGGTGATAACACTGTTTATTACATTTTGGATTCTTAAAAGTCATAATTTATAAAGAACAAAATCAAATGAGAGGGAAATGGGGGAGTGACATGATTAAAACTACAACTCATACATGTATGAAAATGTCATAAGGAAACCCATTATTATGTATAATTACTATATGCTAATACACTAATAATGCCAGGAAATTAGAGTTTACCAGTATCACAGGAAAGATAAAGGGACGGGCTGTATACCATGGAAACACTTCCACTCTTGGGTGTCCTTCTCCTTTCAAATGTGCCAGTGTCTCTCATAAGAATGGAAGAATGGTCCTGTGGATTGTCTTAGGGGTTGTACCAAATTTAACAAAGAAGTAGACCAGGTCTTTGTGTTTTAAAAAAGCACAACAGTTGTCAAAATGTAGTTCCCAGGACAGCAACAACAGCAGCAAAATCTGGGGACCTGCCAGACATGGATATGCTCAGATACCACCTAAGACTTGCTACAGTGTGTGGAACAAGAGTCCTGCTGTCTATTTCCCAGGCACCCCAGTGACATGGATCTACATTTATGTTGGGGAACAACTGCTCAGAGAACACAGATACAGAAGGAAGGATGTCAGCCCAGGATCTGAAGCACAGAAAACAGACAAAGATAATGTGTGGCTTGTGCTTTGACACTAAGAGGCCATCTTCATGTCCCACTGGGACTGATTAGCCAGCCCATTGGTCTACAATCAGGATGGCAAGAAACAAGCATCTGCCTGTATAGAAGTTTCATCTAGAACAAACGCTTCTGATGTATTTCATGTAACCCTAGGTAGACATACCATGCTTGATATTACCCTTGGTCCTGAAGTGCCACAGGTTTTATTTTGTGATGCACTGAGAACTGACCAATGTCTCTGGGAGGCTTACAATAAGGTCCTTCCAGGAGCTATGATAGAAACTCAAAATACCACTTGATGTGTAAATGAGCCAGTTGTTATGGTGGCCGTCCCAAATGGGTCTCTCCCTTGATCCATTTACCCTACACAAAGAATAAATGCAAAACGAACTAGAAAGTGATACAACCAAGCAAGGGGGATAGAATCACCCACTCAGATGCTGCATGGCCTAATCTTCCTCGATTCACAAACCTGATTTCCTCCACAGGAGGCAGGTATGTAGAATCTGCAGTCTGACCATTCCCTGCACAGAGGCATTTGAGAAAGACCCTCACCCCACTGGCAGACACATTTTAGGTGCAAATTTATGGTTTTTTTTTTTTTTTGGTTTTTTTTTTTTGACTGTCAGGGTTTTCATAGAGATGCCAATCCCACAGAGCAGGGCAGTTTCTGTTTTCTTCTTTGTGTGGGCCAGGTTGAGTATGTAAAGTGACCATGTTACACGTTTCACTCACAGTGTATGAAATTCATTTCAATTCCTATCATCTCTAAAGCTACACAGCTAGCAATATGTCCAATTACATGGCCACTGCATGAGGTAGAGGGTTAAAGCAGGAGAAACAAAATAAAATCAGCAAAAATAACACAAAAGCAAGGGTCTCCTGGGAAACAGATGAGGAAAAGAACCCTCTGAAGAAGGCCAGCACAAGGCTTGAAGTAGGTGCCTTTGTTAAGTAGGAGTTGGGTATCCTTTGCAAATCAGAAGATCTCTGGAAATATTATGACTTTTTAATATTTTAACAGAATTGGATAGAGTAGAGGAGAGTTTATTCATTTCCTGGCTCCACTCTGTTGCCTTTGAGTAAATATTGGTTTTTGACACATAATTATTAATATTGTGTGTTGCTTTATCTAGCTTTTAAGTGCCGCTTAATTTATGAGAAAAATGAGCCAATGAATGTAAATGACCCAGAGTCCGTGTGGCACTTCTGCCCTCAATATGTCCTCCGTGGGCCACGGGGTCTCTATTGTTTCCATTCTCCTTATATTTTAGAGCAAGTTGGTATTGCTGTAGTGGATGCATTGTGAAGATAGGACTTCTGTAATTTTTTCTGAGTGAGAAACATTTTTTCAGAATACCTCTTTTCCTTCTTCTGTTCTCCCTCTAGATCCCAGTCTCTTCCCTGTCCCTCCTTTAAATCTCACTTATTTCTTGAGCATGTCTGACCACACCCTGGCCCTAACCCTAGCCAGCCTGACTGTTAGGAAGTCTCAGTGGAGGAAGAAAGGGATTGACACATGAGCATTTGCAAGCCTGACTCTGCTCTGAATCCTCAAAGTCCATCTCTGCTGCTGGCATGCTGAGTAGCACCCACTCTGAGGGTAGTGAGTTTCAGCACTTTGAGAAGTATCACAGCAAGTCCTCAGCCTAAAAAAAAAAAAAAAAAAAACACTGATGGAGAAGGGAAATCCACCCTACACTAATCATGTTTGAGGGATCAGCCCAAGTACCAATGTGTATTGTGAGGTACCTCCAGTAACCATGGAGCAGTAGCTGAATGTGGTGTCACATAACAAGTGGTAAAATTGGGTACTTTCTTTTTTTTTCTTTTTTTCTTTTTTCATCTTCCTCAGTTTTTAAAAAGATGTCTTTGTTTATCGATGTCAGAAAAGGTAAGAGACATCATCAGGGAAGAGAAGGAAAATAAGAAATGATCAGAATACATTAATGCAGCTAGGAAAATAACACAATGTGTCCCATTATTCTCTGCAATTAACATAAACACACACACACACAAAATACATGCCCAGCTAAGAAACTTTAAGAAAATAATCAAGCTTTCCAATACAATGTGTGGTTAGTAAACTTACACTTTCCCTAAGACAATAAATCTCTTTGGACTTACACTTGGAAGATTACATCATCTCTATCAGTAACCCTGTCAACTCTCTGCTTAATTTGGAACCAGTTGTTCACTTTGCCAAATTACCCACCTATTCCATTTTTAAGACTCTGGCCACAGCCATGCCCTCTTCTTACTGTTAACATACTCAAAGCCTTGGATCTGGGATCTCACTACTCTCTGATGTCTTACAGGCTGTTTCTTTTAGATACACCTTGCTTCTTGTCTTGAAGTATATGTGGGGTTTTAGTAAAACCATTCATGTTCCTGTGCCAAGGTCAAGTCTGACAAGCCCTTCTGCCTTTAGTCACCTTATTCTCCCCAGTCAGGTTTCAGGATGACTTCTGCCCTTCCCAAAGATAAAGCATGTTAAGCATCGATTCCAGCTTGCCTACTGTCCTACCAGAGCAAGTGCCAGTTACTTTTTCATCCTCGTCAACTTGCTATGTCCTGAGAACCTTCAGCATTTTCCCTGGTGACATGTACAGTGGTCTTGACCTTGACATGCAGATCTGGAAGAAGAGCTAATGTAGTGATGTATGTGTGCTCAGAGATTCTTTGCTCATCTGAGTCTTTAGAGTGACTCATTAGCATGTTTGGTAGAAAAGCGTGCATCTATAGAGACTTTCCTTACCTGGTATAAATTTGGATCAGCATACACAATGCATGTTGCAGAGAGCAGGGAGGGAGACTGGAAATCTCTGGCTTACTCCCAGTGTTTCTACTACCTTATATGAAAATGATGTTTCAACCATTCTTTCATTTGGCTGTAGATTTTATGTTTATTTCTGGTATAAAAAAGCTTGGTGTAGAAATAAGTTTAGTACTTCCAAATACTGCATAGCCAGGGGGAAGTGAGAAAAGAGGGGAGAGGGCCTCTGTCTCCATAGAGATAGCTCCAGCCCACAGAGAAAGTTATTTATCTCTAAGAGATAGGTGAAGAAAGATTATTTACTAAAAGTGAAACATTCACAGGGCTGAGCAAAGGCATCCTAAAAGGTAGCCCAGAGAATCCTTATACATACCCATGTCACAAGCAAAATGATGCCTTAAAATGCCATTGCTCATTATCAAACTGTCAACAATTCCAAAGTTTAGGAAGATGCATTTGTTACTCGTCTTGTTGCTATGACAAAATGCTCTGACAAAACCAAGTTAATGGGAACAGGGTTCATTTTGCCTTGATGTTCCAGAGTACTGTTCATTGTCATGGGTAAGTCGTGATAATTGATAAGTGTCAGATAATTGGGGCAGCCAGTCACACTGTATCCACAATCAGGAAGCAGAGAGAGGTGAACGCTGATGGTTGGTTTGGTTTCTCATTTTAGTCAACCTAAGTCCCTTACCCAGGGAATGATGACATACAGTAAAGGCCACTTTAGTTAACCTAATCTAGACAATCCATTATAGGCATACCAATGCTTGCCTTCTGGGTAAATCTAGATCTTGCCAACTTGATGAAGCTAATTAATTATTATAGAGGAATTTCTGTTGACAAGAATTATAAGGAGAAAGATTGTCTTGGATTCTGAATGGATTGGGATATTCTAAAACTTCCTAGAAAAACAATTGACTAACTAATATCAAAACTCTTACACAGAATGCTATGATAAAAGTCATCTAATCTTATCAATCTTGAAGTGGCATCATATGTAGCTTATTGATCTGTTGTTAGTGGAGGTGTCTAGCAATCTGCGTGGGTTCTTGGTTCTAACCTATCAACAATGCATGATTAATTTGCTGTGGATTGTCTTTCCCTTTCAGTGTAGTTTAGGTCAGGAAGCTGATGTGGCTGACACTTCTTAACACGATAAAAAAAACAGTTTTGAAAGGTTTCTATTTGAAAGGTCTCCTTCTTACAGAGAGGTTTTCTTATATCTTATATGATAATAACATAAAGCAAAGAATGGTAACTAAAATTAGCTGTCAATAGGGCCCATTAGATAAACTATCCTGCATTTCTACAATGAAATACTACTCAGGTCCCCAGGTGCATCTTTATAAATATATAAGCAATGGTATATGCAGTGATATATACACTCTACAACCTTCTGAACTTTGTATTAGGAATGGTGATTATGATATATTTACTTATGCTATTTTGCATAAAAGTAAGCATTGATTGATAAAGTATACAAGACAGTACAGTAATTGTCAATAATAATGGGACAGAGGTGGTATAGATAGTAAAAGTTGTCAGCATATACTTCTTTGTAAATTGGTGCTGGAATCATGTACCCATATTACCTTTCCAAAAGACAAAATAGTAACCTGAAAAGGAGATGCAATTCAATGTTTAAATCCTGGGGAATGCTGAGGACCTCACTATGGTAAGTTCCTAGTTTACATAGTAAGGATAAAGGGTTTTTTTTATGCAAAAATGACTATTTCTTCAACGGCCACTGCCCTAATTACAGATCTTTGACTTGGGCTATAGTAGTGAAGTTTCATGTTGACTTTTTCCTATAATAGAAGTGAGGAGAGGCTGGGCTGTTGCTCAGTGGTAGAGCAGTCTCTTGCAGGAACCAACTCCTGAGCTTGATCCTTAGTAGCACAAAGAGAACAAGAGTAAATAAAGGAGAAATAAACAAAAGATTTCTTTTCTTAATCTCTCCCACTTTTCATCTCTACAGTCAAGTTCAAGCACAGTGACATTGGCAATGCCTATGTCTTGGTACCTCAGTGACGTGCTTGAAGCTAAAGACGTGTTCATGGTAGGTGATTAAGCACCAACAGAGTTATGTGAGGCAGCTGTTCCCCAATCCCAAAAATATACGAGTAACAATTATCTAGGAAATGAAATGTATAAAAAATCGACAATGCTAAGCGAAACAAGCCAACATTCTAATAGAGGAAGAAGCAAATAAAATGATGTGAAAATTGGAAGATACTAGAAGTTGCCATGAGGATATCATGTATCCATTGACTGTCACTTGGAGAATAACCTGAACTAAGGCAATCTATTTGTACTCAAGACAGTATTCTCAACAGCTTTCCTGAGTAAAATGAGACATGCTGGCAGGTGGCTTTCCCTTCCCTCTCCTGCCCAGGTTCTGGTCTACCGAGTACCAAATGGGAGGAATTAATTTATTGAATTAAGAAGGAAGAATGCTGGTTGTCTTTCTGCTCAGAAACAGGGAGGTGCAGTAAAAGCAAGAGAAGAGATTTTTCTTGAACAATGGCTTTCATTTGCCTCCAAAAGATCTGAACTTGTAGCCACTGTTGTAAATATCAGTGGTCCATTGATGAAGCATGGTAGTTGAGCATTATTAACCTTGTATTCTTTCAGAGATACCAACACTGGTGATTGGTGAATCTAATAACCTTTTAGTCACCTGCCTTCACACTGAATGTATATTAAACATTTAAGAAACAACTTATTTTCAAACTGGCTAGTACAATGTTTTCTGCTAAATTGTCTAAAACATTATAGAGCACCTGTTGCTGCAAATATTTTATTAAGATCTCTACCTCACTGAGGCATGCTAAACATTAAAATATAGATTTGCCGGGTGGTGGTGGCACACGCCTTTAATCCCAGCACTTGGGAGGCGGAGGCAGGCAGATTTCAAGCCAGCCTGGTCTACAGAGTGAGTTCCAGGACAGCCAGGGCTACACAGAGAAACCCTGTCTCGAAAAACCAAAAATAAATAAATAAATAAATAAAATATAGATTCATGTTTGCCTTACTTTTTGATGGATTTGAAGGTTCAGTTCCTGGTTCGGCTCCTGGGAAGGTGATGAGTAGAGAGAGAGAGAGGTCCTCCTCAGTAAAGGGTGTGAAATGTCCCCCTTGGAAGCACACAGTGATGTTGCAGTCTGGATCCTTGAGTCTGTCTGTCTGTGTTTCTGTCTGTGTGTCTCTGTCTCTCTGTTTCTGCCTCTCTCTGTCTCTCTCTCTCTTTCTCTTCTGTGCATTAATTGCTTTTTTGCTGTGGCTTGAGATATTTATGGGTTAGGAGATTGCCAAGTTATTTATTAGATGGAGTATCTAGGGATAGACTAATATAAATCACTTAGGCTGGCATTGAATATAGCAGACACTCAGTAATTTAAAAAGCTTTAATAAAAATGCTAAAATATGAGACTTGTCTTTGGCTGTAATGAGACTCAGTTATCATGTTTTTATCAGTGATATTCAGTCACAGACCTCTCCACCTTTTCTCAGTCTAAGAAAATGTGAATGCAATCTTCATTCTCAGGATTGCCAGGTTTGTTGGAATTGAGAGGGGTTTTAAGGATTTGGAGAAAGCTTCTTTTAAGAGGTATATATTTACTATATATGTGGAGGGCTAATGACAGACACTCACACTTCAAATTCAAGCAGGTGTGTTTATTTTAGGAATCCTGTCTTCTGTGAGTCTGGAATTGGAAAAAAAAAAAAAAAAGGCTGAAGGGTGTGGATATAAAAGATGAAGAGAGACACTAAGAAAGTATACATGCCACATAGTACCTAGAATCTAAGAATTCACATTATTGTGAATGCCACACCCAATCCTGGCCACAATGCCCTGAGTCAAAATTCACGAACTTGGAACTAAGTCTCTGGGAACTCAACATCTAGTCCTCCTTGAGTTTCTCTTCTTTAATAGAATTACGATATTATGGATCTATACCACTTGATAGCATTTCAACTGTTTTTAATTCGTCCCCATTTTTAATCAGAACTGGAAGAATCTTAAATTTTATTTTTAATTTTTAAATCATGTAGTTGTGGGTATCTGTGTGGGGGTATGTACTTGTGAGGGCAGATGCCCACAGAGGGCACCAGAGCTCCTGGAGCTAGACTCAGGGCATTGTGAACTGCCCAACATGGGTGTTGGGAAACCAACTCAAGTTTTCTGTAAGAACAGCACATGCTCTTAACTGCTCTGTATTCCATGTAGCCTTCTCAAATTAGAAGATTAAAAAAAAAAAAAAAAAAAAAAAAAAGGAAACAGGCTTACCATCCTCAGACCACAACACATTATAAAGAAGATACCTTTGCTAACAAGCTTCCAAATGCCATCTGTCCTGGAGTAATGAGATTCCTGTGTTCTCACAAGGCATTACTTTCTCAGGCCCAGGTATTTGATGACTTCACCTTGAGGATGACAGTAAGGTACATGGACCCACTTTGATCAACAGAGCAGATATGAGAGGAGGGGAGAGGAAGGAAGTAAAACATCATGGAAAGAAAAATCCCTGAAATTGGTTCTTAATGGAAACCCCAAGAATCAGGCTACATACCTAGATCAACTGAAACAGTGTCCAAAACCCAAGGTTGCTATGCAGTTGAACATAACTCAGCAAGGACCTGCTACCCTCTTAACCTTAGAAAGCTCCGGGGCAGGCTATGAGTGATGTAAAGCACACAGGAGGTAGTCCACTCTCCACATCACCAAGCATGAGACAGCAAGTATTGAGGAGAAGCTCAGAGAGGTAAGAGCTTTGTACTTTTTTGGCTTCCGAAAGGGTGTGATCAGATATTTGTGGAGTCTGAGTACTAGGAGGTTAAAAAATATATTTCCAATCATAGATTTGAAATTCGATCAGAAGACAGGAGCATAAAACTAGTTAGTGTAAAAAAAAAAAAAAAAAAAAAAAAAAAACCCGCCGATTGCAAAAAGAAATCCAGATGGTTACACGTTGTTGAAGGACAAAGTGGGTCATGAAGTACTAGGTGTTGACACATAACCTGATTCTTAATCCAATCATCCTTTAGGTACCACCTTCATCTACAAAGTGCATAAAACATGGCAGGGCCAACGTGATAGCTGCTGGCTTCAGAGATCGAGAGCAAGGGATAATGCGTTATGGAGCAGAAATGTTCTTTTCTGCAGTTTGGACTGGTGTCCCTCAAATGCTCACATGATAATTGCTTGTAGCCTGCAGTGTAGTTACCCAGCCATAGAACATCACGAGGTGGAGCTTAGGGAGAGAGAGGGCATTAGGTCATTGAGGACGTGTGCTTCAAGGATGTAATTGGATACATTTGATAGCACAAGAAGAGCAGGCTGCTTCTCTGTTACACCTCACCATAGGCCCTAAATCAGCAGAGCCAACTGACTGACCATGAATGGGAATCTCCAAACTATGAGCCAAAATCAACCTTTTTATTATCACTATTTATTATTATCATCATCATTAATCATTTCCATTATTTCTCAATTGTCCCAGAAAATGAACTAAGATATCACTTTAACTTCTTACTTATGTATGTCACTGATTACTTGTGACCCAGAAGAACAACATTAGAGAGTCAGGAATTAGATCCAGATAGAGATTGCCACCTGCCACAGAAGCAGGTGCAGTTAGTTGTATTTGGTGCTGTTAGGATCACTGCGGTAAGGTGACTTCTGCCCCCAAATCCTTCAAAGGTACCTCAGGACCCATGATGCTGTATCTACAGTGGACAGATGTTTGTTTTTGGAACTTGTTGAGCGGTGGCCTGAGAGATACGCTACACTTTTGGTCAGATTTGTGCACACAACTGGACTTCACTTCTGAACTTATGTAACCGTCCTCGCCTATTTCCTCATAAACACAAGGTACTAAGGGAGCATCATAGAGCACTCCCAAGGCAGAAGTGAAATCTCCACATGTGGTGCCTCCTGAGGCTAAGTTCTCATTGAGACTCCTCAGAGAGAAAGAATGTAAAGAAGTTGAACATGTACCCTGAAGCATTGGTGTTTGCCACAGGCTCAGGACTGTGAGTCCCTATCAAGTTATTTGCCTTCCATTACTCTCGATGACATGTGAGGCATCTATGGTCACTAGCCTGTTATTCAGCGTGAGAAGCAGATGAAAAAATTAAGAAACTACAAGGTCACACCATGACTAAGACTGGGTGGTAGCACAAGCTGTTTTACTAAGAGGTGACCGTGACCAGCTTTAAAGAAAAGAGTGAAAAAAAAAAAAAAAGAGAGAAAGCTAAAAGACATAGGTGGGAGACATGAAGTACCCAGGATCCCTGGGGTGAGAGAGGCTTAGATCAACAGAGGTCACAGGTCTGGGTTATCACCTCATAATAAACACTCCACAGAATTGGGGCTAAAGCCAAGGTGTTTCCTTATCTGAAAAACAAAACAAAACAAAACCGAGGAGGCAGAACCAGGTGATCCCTGGGTCTATTTTTGACTTGAACATGCTGTGATGTAAATTAAAACCTGTGATCCTAAATTTGAGTGTGGCCAGAGCTCTTGGGGGGATGGGGAGGGGCACAGCCTGCAAGTCAGGGTTGGAAAGAACAAAGGGAGCCTCTCTGTGAGCAGCCTTTCCCTGCCCTGGGAAGAGCAGAGAACTGCCAGAATGACTCTGATACACTGTGCGGTTTCTCTGATCATGGTCAGTTGCTTGAGTTGTGCAAATTAAAATAGGAAATGTGTGCCTCTAAATAACCTCTGTAAGAGACACAGCAGAGACAACCATTACAAATGGACTCAGTGGAGCGTGTATAGTTTGTGATGTCACCCCACCCCTAGCAAGTGTTCATGTGTCTGCAATTCATAATCATTTGTTCATGTTCG
This sequence comes from Arvicanthis niloticus, assembly GCF_011762505.2. NCBI lineage: Eukaryota > Metazoa > Chordata > Mammalia > Rodentia > Muridae > Arvicanthis > Arvicanthis niloticus. The sequence continues at coordinate 80,128,455 of NC_047665.1, read as the reverse complement.
CTATCATTTCTCTCATCAAAATACAACTAAGAAAGAAAACTGAACTCTAATAGATTGGGTTTTATCCTCTCCAGCATAAAATAAAACCATATCTCACCAGGACATGTAGGAGGTCTGAATTCACAGTTAGCCTGAGCAACTCAATAGCTGGACCTGGTCATGCTTCTAAGAGTTAGGATGTGACCTTGGACAATTCAGCACAGTCCCAACCTGATGAATGCCTCTGTAGATCCTGAGAATCTGTTTCCCAGGGACTTGCCTTTCACTAGCAATTAGTCTCGGCATGTACTGAGAGAACTTACTGGACACTGGGTATTGTATTACAAGGTAATGGAGGGACTGGAGAGATGGCTCAGAGGTTACAAGCACTGACTGCTCTTCTACCAGGCCTGTTACTCCTGCCTGTATCTCCATTTCCAGGAAATCAAACTCCCTCTGGCCTTTGTAGGTAAAGGGACCCTGGCCTGGTCCACTATGGCAAAGATGGCTCTGGCAGTCCTTTCCCTTCTCCCCCATTTCTTCTGCCTTGCAAAAGTCTGTGAGATCACATCCCTAAAGCTAGCCACCAAGGTCCCTTCCTTTATTTGGCCATTTCCTCCTGGCAAGGCTGACTATGAAGGCTCAGCTATCAAAGCATTCCAGTCTAGCAATCAAAAGCCCCCTTTGGCTCAACTAATTAACATTCTCAATTAAAATTAAACACCTCATTCTAACACGGGTTTTTTCTTTTACCTTTATAAACTGACATTTGCCTACAGGTCATTTCTGTCTCCTCTCTATCCAGAGGCAATTGTTCCCTCTCCCCTGGGGGGGATAAACACCCTTTCCCCCTCTGTCTTGTTCCCTTGCTTCTCCCTTGTTTTTGGTCTCCTGTCTTTGTCTCTTATTTGTCTCTTATTCCATGCCCTTTATCCCTCTGGGGCAAATAAATCTCCTGTGTGCTGAGAACTTGGTCTTGGGGTGTCTTGAACCAACTACTAGGTTCTCTTCAGTGAGCACCTGCTCATATGTGGTATATAGAAACTCACTGAGGCACACACATATGCACATAAATTAAAAGTAAATAAATATCTTTTGAAATTATGCAATGAGTGATCACTACATGAGAAAATGCTTTCTGAGAAAATACATGTCCCTTTCTCTCCTGACACCTCTGAAAGCTATGGGCCAAGATTGATGCTTAATCGTGCTGTATACAGATAGAGATCACAAAGTGTAAGGCTCATACAACAAAGTACATTTCACAGTAGTGTTTAGTATATTAACAAAGTTGTTCAGGCATAACCAATAGCTAATTGTAGAACATTTTTATCACACCAAAAGAAACCACTCCATTAACAGTCAGTTGAAAGTTGTCTCTTTCCCTACATCCTGGCAGCCTTCAGATAGCAATCACAGTTCCTGCACTGTCTTCCCAGGCTTGTTATATTGTAGAACAGACCAACCCTTCTTTTTCATGGCTATATAATATTCTGATATATTGGTTTATAACAGTGTGGTTATCTCTCAATAGACAATTAGCTTATTGTATCATTCTGGCTATTGGAAATATTGCAGAAATTAAGAATACATTTTGTTGAACTCCATGTTTCCCTTAGGGATTATATATCTGAGCTGAGACAGCTGGGTCATATAAAAACTAAATTTGTGAGAAGCCACTAGTCTAACTTCAAAATTACACATATTTTCTAAGTAATTGCTAAAGTTTATTGTTGTCTGCCTATTATTATAATTATCCTGGTGTGTATCACCATTGGATTTTGATTTACATTTTCCTGATGAGAAACATTGCTAAGCATATTTTGATATACATATTGGTCATTCAAGGTCTTCTTCAGTTAGAAATTCAGTGTGTCTATTTTTGTTTTGCTCTTTGTAATTATCTTGTCACATATAAGAAGTAAACAATGATTGCAAAGAATTTTACCTATGCTTTTGGTCTAAGAAAGTCTCAGCTTTAAGTTTGAGTCTTTCATCCATTTTTAGTGATTTTTTTTGGCATGGTATGTAGTTGCATTCTAATGTTTACTTTGCACAGGGATGTAAGTTGTTTCTGTATGATTTTCCTAGGAACTCTATTTTTTATTTGTTGATCAGTTTCAATATCCTGTTGACAATGATTTTAAACATTTACACATATTTATGGATTATCATTTAGGTTTTCTTAATGTATAGACTTGTTCTTATGATGATTTTAACAATTAATATGTATTAATGTACTAATCATTATAAGAATTACACATATATACATGCAGTGTTCTATTTTAGGATAACAAACATTAATATGCTTTGTTGTTCACAGAAGTAAGTCACTTGTACATTGGTCTTGGCTGTTTTACTTTTCTCTTCCTCTTCTTCCTCTTCCTCCTCTCCTTTCCCCCCCTACTTCTCTTTTGGTTTCTCAATGTAGCTTAGGCTGGCTTTAAATTCACTGCATAGCCCAGGTTGGCCTTGAACTGCTAGTTATTCTCTTGCCTCTGCCTCTGGAGTGCTGGAATTACAAACAGGAAAAGCAATGACATCTTTAAAGCATACTTTTAATACTGTTGGAGGATGGCAAGTCTAGTTTTAGACTAGAGAAAACTGGAGAGTTTACATTCTAGTTCCTTCCTTTTAGGACCAACCAAAACAAATATGCACCCCAATTGAATGGACACAGACATATTCAGGACTAACCAGGCGGGCTAACAGACTTTCAAAAGACTGTATAATTAAGTAAGAAAGACTAGAACCCAGTTATTCATATTCACCATATAGCGCAGTTGTGTTTGTTTCTGGTTTTGATTGTTAGTAGATTGCTATACTATTTCGCATGCAAAATACTGCACAAGCTAACCTAGCTTGAATGCTACATTTTCCAATTTATTCTTGCCTCTTGTTTAGGAAATAAGCTCCCCTTTTAGGATGCAGAAAGGTAACCCCACAAGAATAAAACATGAAATCCGTAAGAGCACTTGCTATATTATTTTTGTAAATTAGAACTGAGTGTTTAAAACTATAATGAAAACTGTTTCATATCTCTATTACCCTCACAAGAACTCTTAATATTTTGTTATTCTCTGAGCATCATAATAACATTAAGAAGAAAATAGTAATAATGGCCATTTAAGACACTTAGAAACCATTCTCTCTAATCTAATCTCCACGCACCTGCAAGGCAGATATTCTTATGCCCATTTTACAGCCCAGGGAGCTAAAATTGAATGGCTTAAATATGTGTATTTTTCAAAAATCAATTCAAAACAGAAGAAAATAGTATTCAAATGTTAGCATCTAGGACTGCAAGTCAAGCAGTGATTTGGTTTTAGCACTGCAGCTTAACTAAGACATTGGACACTAAAATGTTGTGAGTGAGGAGGGTAGGATTCTGATGTTAGCTGGCTACCTCAGGAAACTGAGGTTAAATATGGGCAGATATCCCTAGTGGACAATGGGCCCTGGGCAGGGCACTGAGGGACATCACAGATGTTCATTAGATCTAGGTAACTGAGAGACACGGGTCAAACCCAGGTCCCATTCAGGGATGTAGCTTCTTAGCCTGGCCACAACACAAACTCATGTTGAGGACTTTTAAACAGCATGGCTTCCTGTTGTAATCAGGACTCAGTGCCCATCAGTGAGTGGAAAGCACCTCCCTAACTTCTTGTGGGCACAAGAGCTCTTAGTGGTAGAAATAGAATCTGAGTGTCAGAGAGACCTCAGCAGCAGCACTGTGCTTCGCTGCTGTGTGGTGCCATCCAGAGGACTGCAGCCAGGCAGGCAACTTTAAAGTACATGGAAGCCATGGCCAGAATCTGGAGGTGTGTGGTTCTAGCTAAGGATTCTCTACATGACTTCTCAAGAGCTGCTCCCACCTACACTTTTATGGCCCTTAGACCTCAGACTTTCAATCCAACCAGCTTAGAAATGTCATCAGGGTCAAATTAGATAACAAAGTCATTGCAAATAAAAGATGATTTCCCCCTTTGCCAAGATGGGAGCCTATTTGACAAGGCTAGCTATGGAAAAGCAGCAGTTACCGCTGCAGGTTAGTTCTTTCTGACATGGCCCTCAGCTGAGATGAGCTATTTGATTGGCTAGGCACAATCCTGAGGCCTGTCCACTGTCCACCGTTCCTTCTAGAAAGACTCCCCAACAGACATAAGGAGCACTCCAGTGATTGTTCCATGCACATAAGTGAAGTCTTCTCCGTGCATTGGCTCAGGTGCAAAGCTCAGCTGAAGAAGAAGATGTCAGATATACCAGGAGTACATTCTGCCATAACCAGAGAGCCAGAGTATGCTATGTGACAATGATATATGTGGAAATGCCTGTTATGTACTATATTTATATGAATATTATTTATTTATACCAATATTATTTGTAGATATAATCTTATAGTGCATAGTCTATTATTTACGTTACTTAACACTATATGATTATAGTTGTATAGGTCAAATTACAAAACTATACTTATGATGTGACTTATTGTATATAATTTAGTTTATCACATTTATTAATTTACTTAGTTACTAAATACATTTAACTTAATTAAATAGAAGTAAATTTTCCTTTGCAAAGGAATTGAAGGCAAGTTTTATGTATAAACCCTGACACAAAGTGAAATAAATTGAGAATTGGAAAATGAGCAGAAAGAAGGGCTGGAACTGTTTCTGCTTCTAAATGATCCAAACAGCATCCAGCATGGGCACAGGAAAGACTGACTGAAGCTTCCATTTGGTAAGCGTTGACATATTTCCAGTCACCGTGCTGGTGTGCTGTGTAAAGTCATGTTTACTTCTTAGGACAACCAGGAGAGGCACATTTTGTTAGCTTTGCTTTTCAGATGGCAAGCCAGACTCTGGGAGGAGATGGGTTAAAGTTACCCAGGCCATGGGGAGTTCCTGGACTCTAGAAACTGAGTGAGGGACACACAACCCTATTGTGGCCACTGTTTGCAGGAAGAGGATAAATTATGGAAAAACACAGCATTTCATTGCTGTTGGCTTTGTACAAAAGAAGCTTCACCTTCGTCTCACCTTTGAGAAAGCAGTTTCTAACTCAAGCTTGCTTTCTCACAATGATGTACAAAGCATAAGTCTACGGGAGATATTTACTTATTCAACAAGTTTTCATTATGTGTTAAGCAGTTCTAAGTATGGGGCCCATTGTGTTTTATAAAGTCTATGCTCAGAGTGCGGTGCCGAAACAAACAACACGTAGTATCAATGAATACAAAAGCACAAAACTCTCATTGTCATAAAGGAAAACATGAATGTTAAGAAGACCTGTAACAAAAGGTCCTGAATTAGCCAAGTAGTAGGGGAAGAGCCAGAGTCATTAGCAAAGACTCTATTGCAACTGATTTCAGAAGGAAAACTTACTCCAGTGGTGTAAGGTTTTGAGTATTTCAGGGAGAGGCAATTGAAGAACTAATGCCAGGCTTCTAAGATATGATATACTTGACACATATAAAATATACTCAACTTGGAAAACTATTCATCTATGTGCTACGTTCTAAGGAGTCTAGGAGTATATATCGGGCATTATGTGGTATAACAGCATCACAAGGAGAGATGTAAGAGATCCTGGCCATGAGACATTTTAGTTGCAAAGGTAAGCAATATGCAAAAGAATGCCTTGGTAGAAACTTGGGCCTCATTAAAGGGATTGTTATCTTAGTCAAGTGATGATGGATGACTCGCTCTGGGGCACAGACACATGGCTGTATTTTCAGCTAGAGGGAACAGTGTGTAGAAAAGCACAGAATGAAAGTATCATACTAGTAAGAGACACATACTTTTAAGGAGGCTGCCAGTGAGGCTGTGCACAGACTGACTGACAATGGGCATATAAACACTGATAAGAACTTTATACTGTGTCTGCTGGCCAGTGGGTATACATTATAGGATTTGGATTGAATCACAGTAATTGTAATAACTGTTGAGCATACAGAGATTGTTGTATAGGGCAGTAATAAGTAGTCCATGACTAACTTTTGTAATATTTTAAACAAAAGAAAATAAGAATTGTCAGTAAAGTCAACAGTGGTGGGTTTGAGGATGAGTGACCAGGTTCTAGATAGTATTTGAAGTATCTAAAAAAAAAAAAAAAAAAAAAAAAAAAAAAAAAAAGCAGGTGGCCATGATGTAGGTACAATAATTGGATATCTACCTCGTGGTAGCATGGAATTCCAAGACACTCAGAAATCTAACAGAACCATATGATATTTGATTGCAGCCTTTTAAATATTGTCAGCCTACAAATAATATTAATAATAGATAGTTCAGAGTCTCTCCAGATATGCACTGAGCAGTCTGCAAACCTGTGTGAGTTCCCTGTGGTCATCTGCCATATTAGTCATTTTTTTGTTGTTGTTGTTATTGGCAGAGACAAGTTAAAAGACATGGGATTTATTTTCACTCAAGTACCTGTATCTAATGGGCCACATGTGCCCATGAATTCTGTGAGGACAGCCCAACAGAAAACCATAATACACTTAAAACATGAGATTTCTTTTTAAAATAATGTTTCTATAACTTGCCTACATGATTATTCAGTGCAAATTTTGTAGATGACAACATTTTCATCAGAGTGTCAAAAGGTTTGAATTACCTGAAAGGTACAATTCATCATGAGGAGAAAGACTAAGTAACTGGGTCACTTGGTCCATGGCAGTGAACAAGAATAAAAGACAAGACCTGCCTTAATGGTTTATATCTGCCTACCAGGATTTGTATTCCCAAAATTACATAACCTGAAATAACACCATTAGCCTTAGACCAAATGTTCAAACACATGTGCTTATGGGAATATTTTCACATTAAAGTCATAACTCTCAGAGTCAGTGAAAAAAAAAATCAGAGTCCTGGTCTACTAGCAGGGAAGACCAAAAGCATCTACAGGTAGGACTTGAAAATATTTTGTTTAAAATCCTTCAGTTACAAGTTCAACTGTCCTGCCTGCCATTTTCTCTGTGCAGTTTGGTCATTTCAAATTAAGATTGTCATTCATTTCTTTGTGTCTATTTCATTATTTATCGGTACTAGCATAATATATAAATCATTTGTCACAGATAGTTGTTGTCATTGAACACAGATCTGTTCTCCCAATGTAAAGAAGCATTTGAAATTATTCCCAAGTGACATTTTTATTTTCTTCAGAAGTTATCATGGAAGCAAGGATAGAACTTCATGATATTACTAAGACCAATTCAGATTAAAAATTATATTACAAATTTTGAACATCTCACTGGGCAAGCAACACACATGGGCTTGGAGGAGCAAGGATGGCTAAGATGCACTCAGGCTGCCAGTGATTTGCAGTGAGCTGGAGAAGCATAGATGCAGAAGTGGTTCACTGTGAAAAGTGCTGTGTAGGCTGGAGTCTAGAGAAGGCTGCACAGCCACAGAAACTAAAGAGCAAGGGTTTATGGACATATTATGTATGGAGAATTACTGATATTAAACTAAAAAAAAAACAGCATAAACCTATATGACTTGGGATACTTTACCTAACACTCTCTATGCTTCCGTTCTTCATTTTATTTGTTATTTTGTAGTTTTTAGTAACCTATGAGACCATTAATGGTGAGATGTAAATGTAAAACCATTTGAACAGGTAGAGATACAGATGCTGGCTATTAAGTGTTTCATAACTGAGACCCAAAAGGATTTTGATCCCTCCAAATCACTTCACTTCCTGCCTTATCAACGATCGACATGCGTGCGTCAGAGTTTATCACTCTTCCTTTGAGAAAATGACACACTCCCCCTTATTTGCCAGGAATGACAGATAGTGCTGCCTGGCAGAGTGGAGCTTTCTGGTTTGCCTTGACCCTCCACTCCAGGAAGCCGGTTTCTAATGACTGATGCTAATGAGACACCTGGGAACTGCAAGGGTCATGCTAAGTCACTACCCACTCTCCCTAGCGCCATTTTCCCTGCTCCCTTCAAACTAGCACAAGAAAGACCATGGCAGTGAAAATCCTACCTCTACAATGGATGCTGTTCTGGGAGTTCCAGCCCAAGGTGTCATAGATAGTGAGTGACTAAATAAGTCACAACCATGCTTTCCTAGACTGTGTCTATATTTCTTCCAGAGAGACCCTGGGGTCTTCTCTACAATGGATGCTGTTCTGGGAGTTCCAGCCCAAGGTGTCATAGATAGTGAGTGACTAAATAAGTCACAACCATGCTTTCCTAGACTGTGTCTATATTTCTTCCAGAGAGACCCTGGGGTCTTCATAAAGAGGCCTTAAAATGGCCCAGCATTTCTGGCTAAAGGACATATTATTTTGCGAATATTTTGAAGCTGCACAGAAGTTGTTGCTTTATAGGAATGAAGAAACATGTATTGACATTTCTATGCCAAGACCTATTTTTTTAACAAGCTAAAAAATACTGAAAAACAGGTAGAACCTTTCTCTCCCGAGTATGCAGTACAGTTTGAAAGTACACTGTTTTTTTTCCCAGTGTGTATTTTGGTAAAATATGTCCACTGAAATTTCACGGCAATTCCTATTGCAGAAATAACCCCTGATACGGCAGATTTATAAGCTAAGCAATTTTTATTTATTTGCTAATGTGGATTCCCTTAAGAGCTCAAATTTTCTGCTGGTTACTTAGGGCTTCTCCTTGAAAAGTCTTACCTGTGAGGTCTCAGCAGAGTGAAACTGCAGGCTGCAGGGTGTCAGGGTTGAACATCAGCCTGAATTCTCCTCTGCCAATGACTTGGGTGGTTTAAAATCGACCAGTGTGTCAGCTGCTCCTTTGATAGTTAATAATTCATAATTAAAGTGGCAATACAAATGAATCAACATGATTGTAGGCTTGGTTACTCTTCTCTCTCTAATCTTTCTTTTGATTCTGATGATAGGGATGGGGAGGGGGCAATGGGAAGGAATCCAAAGGCTTTTATCCTGAGCTTTGCTTCCCTTGGCATTGGAATTCTGTTCAGCCTATTATCTGAATCCTTCTCTCAGATGGGAGTTCAGCGCATGCCCTTGACAACCTTTAGGTCCAAGGTGTAAGAATCCTTTTGCTGCATGCATCCAGTCCCTAGGGAAAGAGACAGGGTGCTGCTCTAGCTGTGATTCAGCTTGCTTTGTCATCTTCCTGAGACAGGCTTAGATGAAATGACACGGGAAGGATGACTTTAGTATTGGGGAAACATAAACAGGGCAGCAGAAGGGAGCTGACATTTGAATGGCTCTCTAAAGATGAGCTAAGCCTTTAAAAGGAAAGGAGTGAGGAAGAAGGAATAATAGAAAAGTTTCAAGGTACCCCAAGGCCCTGACACAATCCAAGAGCACGAGCATCTGCATGTTGCAATCCAAGGCCATGAGGGTCTGTGCTGTACTGTGTATGTGGCAGCTGTGCATAGTTAAGCATCTGTAGTCAGACTGCAGAGGAACTTGCGTGTTACACCTGGGTCTGAAAGAGTCAGTAGAGGAGCAGACTGATTACATCATTACCTCAAAAGGTCATGCTGGGTACATGGAAAAGCTAGATAAGATGGACTCAGACATGCAAAGGGACCACTTAAAAAGTTCCAGGTGGGAGTCTATTGTAAATGTTTATTTGGAATTGATTAGAAACCCAAGTAGAAAATGATGATGAGAAGACTTGATGTGGACTCTAGGTATTTTCCTATTCTGTGCTTTTAGTGAAGTTGATTATTAAGACCAGAAGGTTTACCAAGGTAAAAATTAAAGTGAAGGATGACATCATATCCTAAAGTGCCTAAGATCCATGAACATCGTCTAGTCCAAGAGAGGGAAATTTATCTTGCAATGTTATTGTCGCTTTTTTTTTTTTTTTTTTTTGTAATCAGCAACAGCATCTTCATTGCTGCCATAGCAACCACTACTTATTGAGTGCTTACTTTACATCAGCCACTCTGCTAAGAAAGCACTTAAATTCATGCAGCAAAGCACCTACCAGTTCACAGGTGAGGCACCAGAGTTCAAACAGATGAAAGCAAGTTACTTATTAAGCTCATACAGTAGATGAGAAATTGAACTCCAGGGCCATGCCTCTAACAGATGGGATAGCAAAACACTAAAATTAATTCTCCTTCATACCACAGATAGGTCCTGGCTTACTATGTTTTTCTCCTTGAAATTGTCCAAAGTTCGCAACATTATTTCTCATATCATAGAAGTCTTAATCTAAATTTTGACTTGAGGTCTTTCTAAGGCTAGTGTTATTTGGTGTGTAAATATTTCACTGTGTTGGGCAGTGGCAGTGATCCAGAGCTCCAGATCAACCACATGGCCAAGAAGGGAATACACCAATCCTCCATGTTTTGTGAGGTTGCTGAGCTATGATGCTTGGTATGTTTTGTACATTCATTGTATTTTGAAGTTACTAATATTTAAATTTTACAACTATATTTATTGAGCATAACTCCAACATGAGCCAAGGGGCAGCTATACAATGTAAGGATGACAACAGTAATGGAGAGTTTAATGCTTGATTTGTTGGTCTTAAGGAGAATACTACTAATGGTAGTCAAGAAATCAATAGAAAGTTTCAAAGTTTTAAAGGACAGGTAAGAATTCGGGGGTTAAGAAATGAGAAGAGTATGAACGTGGAATGGTAATAGTAAACCAAAGGGGTTAAATTGGAAGAAGAAAGGAAGGCAGGGTAGAGAGGATGACAAGGCAATGGATAATTAATACTGAAGAAATCTCTGAAAATGCCATTACAGCCCTACTACTATAGACGTCTTCCAAAATTCATATATGTACATAGAGGAAAAGAGCTGACACAGAGTTACCCTATAATGGTGGGATAATGCCTGTCCCAGGTATCATATGCTTCCAAATAAAAATCCAATTACTCTTTTTGAGTTATGGTCGCTGGGTTCATAGACCACTCCTCCCATAAAAACACTTCAGGCTATTGCTTTTGTTCTTGGTTATCTTATGGAACTGCATGTTGTGACCCTATTGTTGAAGATACCACATGCTGGGATCATAGTACATGGAGAAATCAAGCTGTTACAGACCTACCTGAAATTTTCCTTTCTACAGGCTAACTTTCACAGCACTGGAAGGCTCTGCTTATAATACCAGGGAACAAAAGTATTCAACACTTACCCAGCTGTGAAACCTGTGAACAGCAGTAACCAACCTAACAAGATATGCTTACCAGTGCAATAAAAGCACAAAAATTATGGAAGCAACCAACCACTTTCTGATTAAATTTAAAGTCTGCTTCAGAAGTCAAAATCCATGACAGGCTAGGTCATAAGCCCTAGAGAAGACTGTAATACTATTAGTCCACTAAATGGACATAGTAATGAATTGATCCCTAAGTTCTTATATGATATCCAAAGACCTGTGGCTCTCTCAACACCAATCAGAGAGACTTCTTTTAGCAGTAGATATTTAACATTCTAGTAAACATAAAGACCCACAACTGACTGATATGCAGAGAATAAATGACTATGGAGTGCTCACCTCTAAGTGACATATTTATATTATAACCCCATCTCCCAAGGCTCAGGAATCATCACAAAAAAAGAGGGTGGAAACGTTGTAAGAATCAAAGGCAGTGAATGACTATGGGAAAACAGTTTTCCATGCATAACAGGACTGTTGTACATCTGAACTGAGAGTAGCTGAGGTTCTACCACTAATTGAGAAGCTACTGACAATTGATAGCTACTAGAAGAAGGAGAATATGTTTGCTTCAAGGATGGAGGTCCTAAGGCTGAACATGATCCAGTAGATGGTCCTACACCCATCTACCAAGAGCACTTAAACAGACACGGTAGTTTTGTTTTGTACTTTTTTTTTTTAAATAGAGAAGAACACATAACAAGGAAAAAGTGGTAGAGGAGTAGGGGAAAAATTAGCAAGGAGTATGGGGTATATGTTTGATTAAAAAACACATTAAATGTATGTATAAAGTTTTCAAAAAAATTAACAACAACAATTGACAATTTTTTAATTTGGTCTGAAGGATCCAGGGATGGATATATTCTGGTTTTGACTGCTGCCTATTGTTTTCTAAATGTCTTTCTTGTTTATAGAGAATAGACATTCAGTTACTCACTTTCATTTATATGACTAGAAACTATGTAAAGAAGAAAGCAGTCTGTTGGTAAAGAGAGATTCTCTCAGGTCCTCATGTTTTACCTTGGACTTTGCTTCTACTTAAATAAGTGATTGTACCTAGATCTTCAGATCTTCTGCCAAAGCCACTACTATAGACACACAACACTGTATATATGCATGCACCCTCAATAGGGCACAACAATCTGTTTTCCTGTTAGACACATTCTATAAATGATGGCATTTATCAGATCTTTGCCAAGATAAACAAAGTAGGATTAAAATGATGTTCATCCTACCAACATATATCATATTCATAGGCTGACAGCTCTTTTTTAAGGACAAAGAAGCATTCTCAGTTTTTTCTTCTCTCCTGCTTTTCTTTATAGTTCCTCCCCAGATAATGAACATCTCTTCAGACATTACTGTGAATGAAGGAAGCAGTGTGACCCTGTTGTGTCTTGCAATTGGCAGACCAGAACCAACGGTGACATGGAGACACCTGTCAGTCAAGGGTAAGTAAGGTATTTACAATGCAAAGTTTTGAGAGTGTGTTCTAAAGGCCTACTTGGTTCTCATGCTAAAGGGAGATCAGCAACCAGAAAATAACATTGTATGTGAATGCATCAATACACTATCTCAAGACCGATCTGTTTTATGTATCTGCTGGTGAGTGCCACATTCCAGGAAAGGAATTTGCAGGAGAAAATTGCCTAAATTGTTTGTTTAGTTTTTTCCATACTTGGAAAGTCTTTGTTTTCAAATTGAAAGGAAGAGTGTGGGGGTAGCTTTTGCTGAACGATAGTAACTTGTATGGAGATGGATGTGTCCTTTCTTGTGGTGGTGGGTGATGTTGACAGTGTGCTCTTGGGAACTTTGAAACTACCATTACATGCACTAGGAAAAAAAAAAAAATAAAACCCACTGATTTCACTATTTTCAGGACAATTATACAGAACCATACCTGTTGGCTCTGAACACAGAGTTTACCCCCTAAGGGGAAAAGGGGAAGTGGAGTAGGGGATTGCACTGAGTATGACCTTGCTGGGTTCTCAGCAATTGGTATTAAAACATCAGTTACTACCATCTCTAACTTAGTATGAAGGAAATCTAAAGGACGTGGGTCCTTATCTCCTTGGAAATAAAACTTACTCCAACTTGAACTTTCAAAGATGGGCACAGAGCCATCTGATATATTATACTCTTGCCAGAAATTGTGATTGATTCCTAAGATTACACAGGAATCAAGTGCTCCCTCAGGCATTAGAAAACCCAAACGTGAAACCAGTGACCAGGAAAATACACATATGCCTGTGTGTAATGCAAAACTAATGTACGTCTAAAAGAAAGCAAGGGAGTAAATCTTAGTAACCTTGAGAAAGGCAGAGATCTCCAAAACACAAAATTCTCTCTCTGAGAAGAAAAGAAAAGAAAAAAAAAATGGCAGACTTTCTTGAGTTTCCCGGGGCTATCCCAGGCTAGTGTAAAAAACTTCATGACTTAAATGGAAATGTATTCCTTCCTAGTGCTGGAGGCTGTGTGTCAAAGGTCAAATTATGGGCAGGTTGATTCCTTTCCTTAGCTGTAAAGGAGGATCTAGTCCATCCCCCCTCCCCTTTTTTCTATCAGTCATAGGTATGCCTTAGTTTGTAAATGTGTCTCTTAGATCTCTGCCTTCATCCTCAGTAGCATTCTCCTTAAGTGTTACTTATGCAAGCTCCTCCTTTTTATAAGGTGATTAGCCAAATCCTATAGGGATCATAGCAATTAACACTTCTTGTTTCGTTCATTTGTATGTTTTAGTTGATTGCCTTTATAAAAACGCCATTTCCATCAAAACTTCAATTCGATTAGAAATCTGTGAAATCAATTTAAAAATTAGAAATCAATTTTTAAAGGTCTTCGGAAAAAAAATTTACTGATGTCTGACAAAGTAACGGCACCAACTGTATATGAGAATTTCTAACACACCGTCATGACAGCCCATCTAAGAATGATCAAAACAGATGTATGAACAGAAAATAAAGTACATGAAAATATGTGTACAATCACTGTCATAGAAATAACAATCAGACCAAAATGAGATACCACTATAGTAGAGCCACCAGAAAGACCAAAGCTCAACAGACTGAGATGATCAAGTGCTGGTGAGAAAGTTGGCCCCAGAAGTCAAAATGAATATAACTTTACACTAAAAATAAGTACTGAGTGTGAATTAGATTCTAACAAAATTTAAAGTATCCGGACATATAAGAAATAATGTCCTGATATCTTCTCCTAATTTGGGACATAGGTCATATCAGTAACTCTGAAAGAGAGATGCTTTGTTAGCGGGGAAACATCGCCTGAGCTGTTTTCTTCCCTTCAAACTAAGAACATTCTTTTCTTTCCCTCACATTTTCTAAAGAAAGATAATGCTAATAAATCTGCTCGACATTTTGTATAAAGACTACAGATATTGAAGTCTAAAATTTTCATATTATAACATCAACAAAAGCATTAAAATACGCACACAGTGGGCATTGCAGAGCTCAGCTTTGATGTAAGTGCAACCAGAGTGCATGTCCCTAAAAGGCAAGAGCCCCAGGTGACTTTTGTCTAAAGCTGAAGAGAATTTATGCTTTATGTGATCAATAAGAATATGTCTAACCAGGATGCCAATTTCTATGCATTTTGTAAAGTTAGATGTATTTATAAATGCTTTAAATCCCAGAATATTCTTATTTGAACCCAACTATATAGTTCTCTAAGCCTGGAAACATTGTAAAAGGCATTATGACTTTGTGTAAGTGTTTTGAAGCAATTCTTTCTAATGGTATACTGGTAAGAGTTCCCTCACCCTTTAAAAGAGAGAGAGAGAGAGAGAGAGAGAGAGAGAGATTGAGATTCATTCATCTCCCAACCCTTTATATAGTGTAATAGTTGCAATTTAGTGTCAGAGAAAAAACAGCAAATTCTAAATTTAAGTGCTGCCTGTGCTCTTTCAGTCTCAGGATTGCACTCCACTGTGAACAAGGCTTTGTCTCCAGGCATTTGGTTCACAAGCTTTCATGGCTACCACTGTCTTTACTTATCTGCTTGCAATGACATTTAAACAGATCAACTCAAGACATTGTCTCTGAGGTTTTAAAAGATCTGGAGAGTTTGCAAGTTTGAAATTTGCACCCGATGCATGGACCCAGTGTCTTCTCTGTTTAAAAAAAAAAAAATGTTGAGCGCTACTTGAAGTTAGAAAGTTGTTCTAAAGCTTTAGAGAAACATGCAGTACCTGTGAGCACCAAACAGTATATTGAGGGAGAACAAAGTATTGGTTCGATGAGAATGAAAGAGTAAGAAATAAAGGTTATAATCCCCTTTCTTATGACATTCCAATGGTGCTACCCATTAAATTCACTGAGGATTAAATTCACTGAATAGGTCTATTCCCCAAAGACTGATGCAGTTTCTGAAATATGTGGCTTAAGTTATGGACTTATGTGGGGCCGTGGGCTGTGAGAAGCAGCTGGGTGCTTGGCCCAGTATGGGCTTGGAACCCCAATCTTTATTGGACGGCAGGAGTTCAGCTCTGCTCCCAGGTCCTGGTTCTTTTCATTTAGCTTCAGCCCTTCACACAGAGAGGTCTATGGCCAACAGTCATGAGCCTCAGGCCCTAGAGAGATTTACATACTAATGAGGTACCTGAAGGCCACAGGGTGGAGTCAATTAAGCTTACTTCCTCAGCCCCTCCCCCCTCTTTCCTTGCTACTTAACTCAGGACTGCCCCGGGTTTTAAGCGCGCGGGGTGTGTGTGTGTGTGTGTGTGTGTGTGTGTGTGTGTGTGTGTGTGTGTGCATTCAGATCCATCCACCTTCCGCCATGACATTAAAGCCTATAAAAACCCATGTGTGTCCTTGGGACAGTGCCTCGGGTGCCTAACTTTCAGCCAGGAGGAGCCCAGAGCGTTCCCAGCCAGCTACCTACAGCATGACTAGAGGAACCCTGTGTTTTCCAGCAGCAATTATCTACAGACTTACATAACTGGAATAAATAAACCATTTAGGAAAACTGTTTTAATGAACAGATGACGAAGGTCTAAGGATAATATGTATGCTTAGGTTTTAACACGCAAGGGTGAGCGAGGGTGTATAGGTAGAATATGGATGAGCCTTGTATGTCCAAGGCTCTGAGTTTGAAGCCCAAAGTCATAAAATGGGAGTCTGAGTACATGCAGCCAATTTTTAGAAATCATGGAAACAATTAAAAATAAGTGAATGTGTACATCCATTACCACATGGGAGACTAATAACAGTAAGTATAATATGTCCAAAAATATAAGAAATCTTTAAAATCGAAAAAAAAAAAAAAAAAAAAAACCTAAGGAAAAGTTACAAAAACCAAAGCCAACCAACCAACCAACCAACCAACCAATGGAAAAAAAAAAAAAAAAAAAAAAAAAAAAAAAAAACAAAAAACACATAGCTCAAAGTAAGGGAATGGAATTACTTCCTAAAAGGATAGTTGGACAATGGATGGTTGCAGGAAGAGATATGCTGGTAAATGTTTGTTTAAAAATGGTCTGGAAGTGGGTTGAGAGGAGGCAGCCTTGAATAGTGTCATCTGGGTCTCTTGGTGCAAATATCCTGCATATTGCCACATTCCTAAGAAGCTCTCTGTAGTAATTCTCCAATTCCCAGTCATTTTCTCATGAGAACCAACAACGACACCTAAGTAAGTCAACACTCCAAATGTAGCCGAGACGGTTGAGGAATCCACCAGGTGCCAGATGTACCTCTAAAGAACTGCAGCTTCTCTAATTGCTATACTCAGTGAAGAGGTGAATTCCTCCAGACCTGTTTCCTCTCCAGCATTAAAATTATGCTAGGATCCCCAGAGACAGCATTCCAGAAGACAGGATACCTACAGTGCGTTCCAGGAAGCTGGACTCTTTACAGGATCATGTGTTGTGAGGATTCCAGGAAAAGTTTTCTGTGGATGTACATTTAAGTTTTCAAAGTGGACATATAAACCACCAAGCATATGACTGCATATCTTTAGATATAAGATGTTATTCTTAATGTTCTAAGTAGGAGATAATGGCTTATTAGTAAAAATATATTCTTATGAATGTGATAGAAAATACGACACTTGCCCGATGGCCTTTGCAAAAGTACATCGCTGAATAGTGACATTCAGTGCAGGGATAAGAAAATGATTCATGGGTTTCTACCTCAAAGATTTGACTTCCACAGAATTAGGGTAGGCATGTTTCAAAACGGGTGAGCAAAGTGGATGAACAAATGGCCAGTGTGTTTGCAGCAGGCTGTGAATGAGCTGGGTTTCAGGAATTATTTTCTGATTCCTTCCTGCAAAGGAGGAGAAGAGACATTGGGATCAGCAGAAGCAGGGGGATAGTTCTTCTGTGTACAGGGGTGATGTGAATACAAAGATCCAGGGATGGGAGCAGAGACAGTATAGAGAGACTTGCTGTTCTACAGAGATCTGTGTTTCTTTCCCTCCTGTGATTCCATAGCAATCCACTCTGATGCCTCACACCTGGCCCAATGTCTAATGACATACTTGGGAAGGCCAGATGTTTGGTGAACATAATAAAGTCTTCTCTTCTGTCTCTCTCCACTGAGATTTTAAAATGACAGCCATTCACCTGTGAGTGAGTCGCTCACACAATCTACTCATACAGGGTAATACCTCAGGGAGCCGGTGGATGAATTATTTTTACAGAATTTTCTAGGTAACTGAAGCTGACTCCTTTATGCATTGACTTGAGTCATTTTAATGAAAACCCCTTTTAAAAATGCAATGAGTTCTCTTCTGATTCTTCAGTCTAGTGGATACCAGTTAGCCTCATCTTGATAGTATAACAACAGCTCTACACATTTCAGTTGTTTGTACCTGAGCTCACAGGAACTAGGATAACTAGGAATATAGCCTTTAAATAGTTTAAACCCTTCTGACGGGTGTCCATTGTTTCTCTGCTTTTTCTTTTATTTTAACCCCAATCACACTATTAATTGACAATTCTCCCTGAAGTCCAGTGTGCCTATTTTCTATCTGCCACCTTCCTTCTGACTGTTGGCTTCTAATTTGTCACAGTGAAAATCTATGTGACCCAATGGATTGATTCTGAGTAAGAACTACTCAGCTCGGCTCTCCAGGAGGAGATGAGGTATTCTTATGGGCATGAGGAACAAGTAGAATTTAGTATTGTTTTAACACATGGCATTGCTAGGTACGTGGGTTCTGTGGTAGTGGTGGAGCTAGTGCTATCAAAAATGACATCCATGGTTCTTGTTAGTTTTAAGAAATCCAACCGCAGTTCAGAACAGACCACTCCAGACCACACGGTTCCAAGGGAGAGGAGGTTTATTCAGGAGATAGGGCAAAGGTGGGGAGAAGACAGTAGAAAGGTAAGAAAGAAGAGAAGTAGAGACCGGCCATGACCACGTGGAGAGAGAGGAAGGTGGGGGAGGGGGTAGCGAGGGTAAGAGAGAGAGAGAGGGTAAGAGAGTAAGAGAGTAAGAGTAAGAGAATAAGAGTAAGAGGAAGAGAGTGAGGAGGGGGCAAGTAGCCCCTTTTATAGTGGATCAGGCCTACCTGGTGGGTTGCCAGGTAACTGTGGGGAGGAGCATACCTGGCTGTTGACAGGTAACTGGGGAGGTGGAGTTTAGACAGAATACTAACAGTTCTCACTTGTTTGGTGATTTTATCTTGTTTTTTCTATTTAATATTATGCTGGGAAGTATACAGACTTATGCCTGTTTCACCCATAGTCTTTATTTGCTGCTTTATAAATTCATGAGGAGAAAGTCTTAAGCAAATTATTAATTCCTTACTAGCCCACATGTGGCCACATTTGTAGGTACAAATCCCTTTCAGATGGTGTGTTATTTGATGGGATGCATGTGGACTTCAGTGGTTTGCACTTGAGCTTGATAGTTCAGCTTTAAACAATGAGAAACATCTCTTTAACCATCTCCCTTATCCTCATTTCTTACACTGTAGGATGGGTTGATGTATTTCAAATTCATCAGATAATGTTTGGGATGAAATTTTTAAAAAATTAATGGCAAGTATCTCTTTTGTTTTATAAAAAGATAAGAGAAGAGCCAGGGATGTTTGGTGGAGGAGCAGTATGGTGTGGGGGGAAGGGGGTACCTCTGTGGGCCCATGTTGAGGCATTCCTTCCCCCCTGATGTACCAGCCACACAACAGTATAGAATAGAGTTTATTCAGGGCATGGGGAGGGGAGTTGAGAGAAAGGCAGAGAAAGAGAGAGAGAGAGAGAGAGAGAGAGAGAGAGAGAGGAAGAAGAAGAAGGAAGGAGGAGGAGGAGGAGGAGGAGGAGGAGGAGGAGGAGGAGGAGGAGAGAAGAGAAGAGAAGAGAAGAGAAGAGAAGAGAAGAGAAGAGAAGAGAAGAGAGGAAGAGAGAGAGACAGAGACAGAGACAGAAAGAGACACAGAGAGAAGGGGGGAGAGGAAGAGAGAGGGAGACAGAGACAGAAAGAGACAGAGAGAGAGAGAGGAGAGAGGAGAGAGGAAGAGAGAGGGAGACAGAGACAGAAAGAGACAGAGAAAGAGAGAGAGAGAAGAGAGAGGAGAGAGGAAGAGAGAGGGAGACAGAGACAGAAAGAGAGAGAGAGAGGGGAGAGGAAGAGAGAGCGAGAGAGAGAGAGAGAGAGAGAGAGAGAGAGAGAGAGAGAGAGAGAGAACAGAAGAATAGAGGAATAGAGGCTGGCCATGAGCACATGGAGAGAGGGGGAGGAGAATGGGGGAGAGAAGGGGAAGAGGGTAAAGGAACCAAGTAAAGAAGGGAGCACGAGAGTGAGGAGGGGCAAGCAGCCCCTTTTACAGTGAGCCAGGCACCCTGGCTGTTGCCAAGTAACTGTGGGGGAGACCCTAGATGAAATGCCAACAGTATCCATCACTGTGGATCATGGATTATTACTATGGAATGTGTGTGTGTGTGTGTGTGTGTGTGTGTGTGTGTGTGTGTATGTGTCTATCACATTGTCTTGTTGGGAGTTCACTGTGTAACTAGGATTATGAAATTTCTTTCTATAGTTTCTTAGTCTTGTTAACAAAAGAGTTTAAAAATGGATTCAGAACAAAGCTTCTGGATCATTTTATTAGTTTGAAAAAACAATGACAGAGCAGGCAAGTTGTAAACCATGGCTGCTAGGAAGAGGGAGATGAATATGAGAAAGAAAGACAGCCATGCCTTTTGAGTTAAGCTCCATGAGAGAAGGCAGGCTCAGCAAGAGATATCAGCAAGCAGTTGTGTTCCAAAGGAAAGGAGAAGGGACTTCAGAGAAATAATGAGAAAGCCTGGAACATCAGGAAATGCATGCTTTGTCTTTTGGTCAGTATTGAATAAAGAAAGGGGAAAAAACCCCAAACATTATCTTCCTGGAGCTTGAACTCAGAAAAGTGGGCAGGCTTATTAGCAGTACTTCCTGGCAGAAGGTTTGTAAGCAACTGCATCAGGGGAGGGTTTGGGTGACAGATACATACGTTGTCTCAACAAGGGATAATTACTCCTCCCACCTCCCCAGCATGTTCTTAAGTAAATCACCTTACAGAGGGTATAGACTCAGG
The DNA here is from genome assembly GCF_011762505.2 of Arvicanthis niloticus. Taxonomy (NCBI): domain Eukaryota; kingdom Metazoa; phylum Chordata; class Mammalia; order Rodentia; family Muridae; genus Arvicanthis; species Arvicanthis niloticus. Next base: position 80,107,820 of record NC_047665.1, on the reverse strand, counting down.
GTCAGATAATTGACAGGCCCAGCTACATTAACGATTGAGGGAGTAGACAATACTATGTAACGTTTTAATCACTGAGGCAGGTCAGAATGTCATGTCTCCACCCAGGAGAGAAGTAGAATTCAGATAAAATTTTTTCAACCAGAAGGAAATATTTTTTCCCTTCTGAGCCTCACCAAAACACTTTTAAATCTTAAGGATGGACAGAGCAGATACTCCACATTTGGGTATTTCCAAGGAAACAGAAGGTAGAGTCCAAAGGCAACCAAGATGGAGGGAGTCCAATGACTCTCAAGATTGTTTATCGCCATCTAGCTGTAGAACCACTGTGTTAGTACCAATTGTGTATTTAATTTATTTAATGTTCCAGAAGTCCTGAGAGAAAGGTTCTACTATTTAATTTTATCTCCCAATTCCTTTATTCTTGAGTCATTAATTAAGCAAGTCAATGTTTCTGTTCTCTACCTGTGAACTGGAAATTTATACAGATGCTTATCATAATAGACAATTTTGGAAACAAGCCAAATTTCTTTCCATGGGTGCATATCTAAACTATGGTATGGTATATCCACACCATGGAATACTATACAGAAAAAAAAAAAAAAGAGAAGAAGGAGGAGGAAGAAGTGGAGAAGGAGGGGGCAGAAGGGGAGGAGGAAGGAGAGGAAGCAAAAAAAAGAACACTTACATGTTCACTTGACAATTTAAAAGAATTGAAAGGATGAAATCTGAGCACTATGTTAGTAGAAAAAGGTTATACACTGTATTATCCCACTTTCATAAAATTCTTAAAACTGGAAAAGTATAACAATAGACCACAAATCTGAGTCTACAATTAGAGTAGAAGAAGAGGGCAATGGTATGGCACTGCCTTGGTGTGGAACCTGTCCCATCTTGATTGCTGTAGGAATTGGGTGAATCTATATGCATAATAAAGTGTTCAAATACATGTGAATAAGCATGAAAAACATATAAACCCATGTAAGTTTCCCAGCATCACTACAGTATAAACATGTCTACGTAGATGTAATCAATATTCATATTCAATTAACATAATAGATCATGACTGAGAAAAGTTAGTGGTAAGTGTATGGAACCTGTTTACTATTATAACTTCTTATAAATCAATATTTTAAAATAAAACTACACAAAATAGTAAGTAAAAATGAACCTATAGCTTTCCATTAATAATCTACCCCTATAAATGCTTATAGAGAGGTCTGTAGTTTATACTTCCACATGTATCATCTCACATGAGATTGTCACAGTTCTCCAAATAGGTCAGAGAAGGAATACTCTGACTGTTTCATGGGTATAGAAACAGACGCAAAGGTAAAAAAGCATGACAGGTGATTCCCAGCTGGCTGGGCTGTACATCTATGAAAAGAACCTAGTTTCTGAGTTTCGAATCTGGACCTCTTTGTGCTGCACAAAAATGCTTCCCATGGCTTCGAACAGGAATGGTGCACTTTCAATCAATTTCTGCTTGTTATCCGGGGCACCCAAAGGTGCCCACTAACTTTGAGTATCATCTGCACGCTCATCTTTTTCTTCCTTTCTGCACATCCCTTTCCAATGTCTACCTAGGTTTCTAGCTCCACATCATGTTGTTCTAACAAAAGCACAGTCTCCTAATGAAAGCCGCAGCCATGCCGTTGTCTGTTGGTGGTCTCTGTTACTCCTCTGCCTCAATTAAAATAACCCCCCTGAGAACTACCAGCCTTGTTTCCCTTCTAAGCCACCCCATGTTCAAGTTCCAGCCACTGATAGGGATCGCCTATTAGCTGACCTGCTGCATCATCTGTCCTTACTATTGCTCCTTTGTCTTTCTGCAAGGCAGCCAGGATCTTTGTTTCTAATCTGGAGTCATGTTTAGAGCCTAATTAATCCCTGGAGTGTGAGAAAGAGGTGTCTGAGATGAGAAATCAAGGTTATACATATCTTGCTCAGTGGAACAGTTATGGGCAAACAAGCTGTTCCTCTCACATTTTTGCAAAGCAAATTTATGTTCGCTAACTTTGGTTCTTGTTGTAAATGAGAAGTGTATGAAGGTCTAGCAATGCGCTTTTCACCATATGGGTGCCCATATGTTCCCCCCCCTTTGCTTGCGTACATTTCGCTTTGGCATGCACATATGCCTGTATTTTTGCAACTTAACAATATTAAAAGTAATCCCATTTATGTTCCTTTTGGGTGAGTTGATTGAGTCATAAATTCCTGAGAATCTCCTCCTTGGGAGGCTGAAAATCTGATGCCTGAGAAAGGGGAGGGCAGAGTGAGTTATTCTGGCAGACAGATGCAGTCATCTCATGCCACTACCTTTCTGATGTCCCTGACCCAGTTTCCATAGTTCAACACTAACCCTGATGGCTGGGAAGCATGGCCAGAGAGTTCCTTAGTGATAGCCTACATTCTGCCTCTTTAGTGAGGAGGAATCTTTACTAAAGACCAGATGGTAATTTCCCAGGCTTCCCTTTCTAAAGTCCCTCGTGAAGTGACTCTTCTTGGAGCGAGCAATCGTGACGACTCGAGGTGTAGCACTGGATATGTAGTCAGTATTTTTATTTATATTTCCCACTCTGAGCTGAGAAACTATGCGTGTCAGAAATGGAGCAGCTAGAAATTCAGCTTGTACTGAAACGATGTTTAGCATCTTCATCAGGCTCTTTAGAGGATAAATATAAAAATGGAATTTAACATGTACCATACTAAGCAGAAACCTCAACTAATTCTCGGTAAAATTGGAGTTGGCAATGTTGCTGCTGTTTGTTGTCAAACTTTCTCCTTCTTTATTTCTTATTCATTCATTAACTCACTCATTGGCTTCATTCACAATATCGGCTTTCACACACACACAACAGCTGGGGTATAAGATAGAAGTGAACCCTGCCTGAATTAAAGAGCTGACCATCTGGGGAAGAGATACTCAGGGATCAAGTAACTCACCACTTACCATGTCAGTGTGTGGCAACTGGTGTGAATGGGACACACCACCCAGTGCAGGGCAAGTTTTCCCCAAGAAGGTAACATTAAGGTGACATTTAAGGATAGCTCCCTGGGTAGACACCTTCCAGACAAGAAACACCATGTTCAAGTTGGATAAGAGAACTGGGTCTGCAAGAAACAACACTCTCTATTAGACAAAACAAGAGAGACAACATATCCCACAAAAGTACTTTAGGGTTTTGCTCAGTATTTTGAAAACACGATAAAAACAGCAATAAACTTCAAGAAAGCTTGGAAATAGGACAATCCTGTATCTAGATTTAGCTAGAAACATCTAATTTTTCATCTACTCATTGTCTGATGGCAATTGACTATACCTCTGCCTCCATTCCCCCACCTATAAACCGGAAAGAATTAGTAATAATGCTTTTCCTTTATGGAGGCAAGGAGAACAGAATTTGATAGTATCTATTCCAAATATTTTTAGATTGTAATAGAAGAACAGAAATTAACATGTATCATGGTAAGTGTAAAATTGGAATTAGAAAGGCACCCAGTGCCGCCTGCTGTCTGGTGTAAAGCCTTCACTACGCTATTGAAATCAGTTGGACACTGATAAAATTGAGACCAGCTTTACAAGTCCTATAGATCTAATTGGCCTCAGCAGTGGGTCCACAGTGACTCTTGCTGCTGAACTGAAATTGTGGGCTTCAATAGAAAATAATAAGCAGCCTGGCTCCGCACCAGACCACTGCAGCCACCCCTGGAGATAATGTGTTTTAATTTACACACTGAGCCCCTTCATGTAGCCAGATGTTGAGGGAATTTCAGAACTATTCTTTTCCTTCTTCCTTCTAGCTTGAGCATCCTTGACCATCTTTGAGAAGACCCCTGGCTCTAAATCTGACCACTCGCTTTCCAGGCTATTTCATTTTCATAGCCATTTGTATTTCTTCCTATAAACCTTTCCCTTCCTAGGGTAAAGTTTCTATGAATCACCCTTTCTGGGTTAAAGTGTTTTAAACTGGGTATCTATTATTTACAACCAAATTTACTGTAATCAAATTCTCTCTGCAATGTGTCAGTGTGTAGCTGAGGCAAGGAGAACATAGTTCTTGTTCTAAACATAAAATGAGAGTGGAAGATGGAGACCAGTAAGCCTCATCTACCATTGGAGATGTGGTTAGGACCACTTTATGAAAGAGGCAGAGTAGATGTATGCTGAAGGCACTGATTGATTTTTTTAAATATCCGTGTCCTTATCATGGTTTAGGAAGGCTTCATTAGAAGTTCCAAGTAGCTTGCTAAGTGGCCTGTGTCTAATTTACTAACTCAACAAGATTTAAACAGACAGACAGACAAGCACACATACACACACGGACACACACACATGCACACACACTAACACATGCACACAGGCTCTGACACTGAATTATGGTATATTCAACAGGCATCCTTACCAACTCAATATACCCGAGTGCAGGATGTGTAATTAGCATGCTTCACATGAACAGGGCATCAATGACATAGTACTTAGAGGCTTTAAGCACTAAGAGAGTTTGTCTCTTTGTTCTCTGGGAAAACTTCATAAAGTACAATAATATGTCTTGATTAACTGAGTTACTGATAAACTGATATTTCCTAGTGATATACCATATTTTGACAAAACGATTCCTTTCTTCCTTCCCTGTGCCTTGGCCACTAGAGATCCAGCAGACTACATGAGCTGGTACATGTGTGATGTTCTTAGTACCAAATGTAAGCATAACACCTCACATTTCAAACGTGATCAAAGAATTCCCATTGATTAACTGTGTGCATGTTGTCTATTATTTACCCTATATACATCTGGGACAAAGGAAAGAGAGGCACAATGGTGATCTTCCTAGGCAACTCTCCGCATCCAAGGATGGTTGGGATGGTCAGGCTTCTGATGTGTCGAGGAAAGGCTGTGGAGTTGCCTTAGTCTCAGTTCTAGTGCTGTGAGAAGACACACGACCAAGGCAACTCTTATAAAATAAAACATTTAATTGCAGGCTTGCTTACACTTCCAGAGTTTAAGTCCATTATCATCAGAGCAGGGAGCATGGTGGCATGCAGACAGGCACTGGAGGAGTAGCTGAGAGCTACATTCTGACCTGTAGGCAGAGAGAGAATGAGACTGGGCCTGACAAGCCAACACATCCTAATCTTTCTAATCTGACTAACTGGCTCCATTCCTTGGTGGCTGAGCATTCAACTATATGAACCCATAGGGGCCATTTTTATCCAAACCACCACAGCGGTAGGGAGCATTTCAGGGTTTATCTATAACATTGTAGAGATGGTCTTCTCTCTAAACTGAGTTCTTTCCATCTTTCCCACTCACCATTCTTGGTTCTGACTGTCCCTAAAAATTCTGTGCTGAATAGCAGATGGTCATCTCATGGGAGCTTTATTTATTGCACCTTCATCTAACACTGATGCTTGCTCTGGTCTAGCGTTGTAGATCACGATGATGCTCTATGGTCTAGAAGGTGTTATTTTATTCCTGGCCAATCAGGTCCTGCTGGAAAACATTAATTTTTTTCAAAGAGGAAGCATGAGAATTGAATGACTTGATTTGATGTGTTTAGTTCAATATGGTAAATTGGGTGAGTGATCTTTGTATCCCAAAGAATAGATTTGTCTCTGTGACACCCACATTTTGACCTTCCATATTCCTCCAAGCTCCATTTCTCCATGTGTCCCTACCACTCACAGCACCTGCTATCATCGGCTTCCCACAGTGCTAAGTGTTTGTTCCCACATTGCTGGAGCTTGAGAAATGACTCTAGAAATGGTAGCAGTGGGGGAAGTTCCTTCCTTCACAGTTTAAAAGCAGTGAGCATGGCTAATTAGCTGCCTCTCTTAGTATGAGATCCAGAGAGGGAAAGGGAAGAAGGAAGGTACTGTTTAGAGCATTTTAATTGCAGTAGGCTCTCCAGTCTTATGAATGTTCCAACCTGGGAGAAGCATTCTCCACTGGAGGTAAATGGAATCAGGGGAAACTGATCCCATTAAGCAGAAATGGTTGATTGTCACTTTGAATGTGGGCTTCCCAGCCAGAGGCTGGGATTGAGTCATACACTAACAAGAACTGGAGTTGAGAGAAGAGGTGAGGGAGTCAGTTCTCTCATATAACACTCAGGCATCGGAACCCCTCCCAACCTTTCCCCTGCAAGTCTCTGGGGTAGCCTGAGGAGAGACACCTGGGACACCTCAGCAGTCAGAACAGGCAGCCGGGGGAAGTCTTCTCTGCCTTTTCTTTGTCTAGCCACCACATCTTCCTTTTTTTTTTTCTCATTTTTTTTTTTTTTTTATTCCAGAATAACTTATTGTTGAGAGTAACCCCCTGGGAGTGCCAGAAATAGTTTGGTTTTAATGATACACTGGATGATTTGCTTTCTAAGAGAAATACTAGGTAAAGTAATGGATGTAGCCAGCAGTACTATCCTCCTCTCTCTCTCTCTCTCTCTCTCTCTCTCTCTCTCTCTCTCTCTCTCTCTCTCTCTCTCTCTCGAGCAAGCACACACACACAGAGACACACACACTTTGCTCAGCTCACCTCTGCCCCTCACAGCGTAGCGATCATAACTCCTCTCATCCCAGTTCTCCACTGTGCTCTCTTTGCTCCATTGAGCCTGCGCTTATTTGTCCCTACACAATTGGAGCCGGATACAGTAATTACATCTTTGGTGAAAGGGTTTCTCTCCCTTACCAGCAGTAGGTATATTGCTAGTGCTGCTAATGAGGAATGAGCCTTTCCTGCAGAGCATTACAGGGGCCACAGAAGCTCTGAAACTTCACGCAGCAAGACATCTGATGTTTTATCCTAGGTCACAGTGCACCTCAACTGCTACTTCATTCATTCTTCTAGCTCATCTTCCTCTTTCTCTTTGCACTACAGACCAAGCTCAGCCTTGCTTCCACCGTGTTTTCAGTTGGATTTCCTATTTAGTTATTTCACAACAGTTGTAGCAAATGCAATGTGGCCAAATAACTCCAAATATGAATTGTAATTTCAAAGTGTCTGATTCTATATATACTGTAAAGTTCCTGTAGACACAGCATCTACCTGAAGCTTTATCCCCAGTACCTGGAAGGACCCACAAAGATACCTACTCCTTCAAGCCCCATATCATCACTTCATCCATCTTACTGTGATCATAGGTATTCTTCTTTTTCTCTGGTCTTTTTGACCGCCCCCTCCATATATTGGCTATATATACATGTCATTCTAATTAGATAAAGCAAAGTGATATCATCATTGTCATCAGCATACTTTAAATGCGTCAGTGTGCAGCTTTCAACTCATCTCACCTCATGTTCACAAAGGTCTTCTGGCAAAAAGCAAAGGTAGAAACTGACTAATATTTGCAACACAGAGGAGGAGATGGGGGTCTATACTGGTCCAACTAACTATAGCTGGAAACAACCATCTCTCAGTTATTCATTCATTCATTCATTCAGTCAGTCAGTCATTTATTTAAGAAACTAATTAGTGAGTGCCAGTTACTGACCAGAACTTGGGAGTAATGGGGCAAGCCTATGATCCCAGCAGTCAAGAGAACATTGTTTCCAAAAAACAGAATTACCTATCATATACTCAACTTGAAACTGGGGTAAGAAGACCAATATAATTATTTATGGCTTCACTAATAATATAATAATACACATGTTCAGAGGACAATTGACAGTGGACCAGCAATATATTAAGAGTAATTTTGGATCTCAGAAATACCTTCACTAACTTATGTTTTGAAATGTGGAAAGACCAGGTGTAGTATCTTGGATGTGACTTATAAAAACAGAATCTGAGTTTGTCAAAAGAAAGAGAAGAGGTGAAGAAGAGCAAAGATATCCAAGGCAGTGAATGGAGGTAATTAGATGAAAGATGTAAAAACAAAAAATTAGCATGTTGTAATTGGTAACATAAAAAATAGTTCAGTATTCTGGGATCATAACATGTGAAGCTGTTCTAAGAATATGGCATTGATATTTCTTGTCAAAACCGAATTATCACACAGCATTATAAAGAAACTCTCTTAACCTCACCCAGCAAGCAACCTAGCCTGAGATTTCACCCACATCTTCAAATTGATCCTCATATAATAAATATGTTAAATATCTGAATATTACCATCAGATTCCAGTCTAGAATGGTAGAATGAAGCTCTCTGCCAGTCTTTCCCTGACTCTTTACAATCTTCCTTTTTTCCCTTTTCTTTAAACACTTCATGACAACCCCAGGCTGACTAGACCTCTATTTTCCCACAGTGTACTCTCCAGCTTCAGCAGAAAAATGTTTTTCAGACTTCAAATAAAAATCAGATTGTGGTCTCTTAACTTGGTCATTCTACAGCTCTACCCCATTACTCTGCTTAGCATTAAGCCTAAAATCCAAGAATAGATTCTTATGTACACGTTGTCAAGTGTAAGCATATATGTCTCTGTGGTAGTTGTATAAAATAAGGGTTAAGAAGCAGATGTAGATCTTAGCTTTGTGGTACACAGTCATGAGCCCAGCACTCAGATGCCTGAACAGAAGGATCAAGAGTTCAAGACCAGGTTCAGCTACATACATAGTAAGACCTTATCTCAAAACACTAAGAAGAGGAACTATTTGAAGAGTGAGTTAACAAACTGATTCACGTGAGTGTAAGATTCATAGTAACAAATACATGGCTCTATGTAACCACTAACCCAAGTTGATACAGCACATTTCCTTGAATTCAAAGGCTGACTTATCATCCCCAAAGACCTCCTTCTCTACTTGAGTAAATACCATGTCTGGCTACTGCATATAAGCTTTATGTAGCTATATTGCACATATACATTTTTAAAAGATGTAAAAAAATTGTATAACCTTAAAATATATATTATTTCTGAATTATTTTATTCACCATTAGCATTTCTTGTTGTTATGTGAGATCCCTTTATTGTGGACAAATGGAATGATCTATAAATATATCAGTATGTGCTTACTCAGGAGCCACTAGATACACACTTGCCTGCTTCTACCCTTTTGACTACTATGTAAAAGACTGCTAAATATGTAAATGTATGTTGTGGATATGAATTTACACTTTTTTCCGGTAAGTTCTAGGGATTGAAATTGGATGGCCAGATTATACAAGGAACTCCCAGATTATTTTTCTAATTGGCTGTACCATCTTATTCTTTATATTAGCATTCTGTCCTTCTGCCTACCTGTCCACTACAATGCTCTTCTCTTTTCCAAATGCCATGTTTAATAGGCATGTAGCAGGGTATATTTGATTTCACAATGAACTTCTCTGAGAGTTGTTGATGATTGCACTGTTCCTTGTGCTTGTTGGCCATGTATATGTCTTCTTTTTTTAATTACTTTAATTTTTTGCAGTCCAGTCATTAGCCCCCTCCCTCTCTACCCTCCCACAGTCTCTCATCCCATCTCCAAGAGAATTTCTTCACCCCCCACAACTCATCCCTCCACTCTCACCCCTGCCAGACATCTTCACTACTAAGGGCTTCAAGTCTCTTCAGGGTTAGGTGCTTCTTCTCTCACTGAGGCCAGGCCAGAAAGTCCTCAGCTGTATATGTGTCATGGGTCTTGGACCAGCTAGTTTATGCTGCCTGGTTGGTGGCTCAGAGTCTGAGAGATCTCAGGAGTCCAGGTTTGTTGATATCTTCTTGTTTGAAATACTGGTTGAAACATTTTCATTCTTGATTATGTTGTCTTCTAATTGGTGAGTTGTGATAGTTATTTATGCATTTGAGATACATGTCTTATTGGATATGTGTGTGCAGATAGATAGATAAATAGATGATAGATAGATAGACAGACAGATAGACTGAGAGGATTTTTGTCTCAGCCTCTCTTGTCTTCTCATTTTTGGTAAAGATATCTTTCAGAGAGTTAAGTTTTTAAATGTGGTACAATCTGATTCATCAACATTTAATAATATTGTACTTTTAATAGCTTATCATATTGGATAAAATTATTTAATGAAATACAATATATATTTTTTTCCTCAGAAATGTTTAGAACTTAGCATTTCAGTTTAAGTAGAACGTTTATATGAATTAATATATGTACATAGTATAATGTAAAAGTTTGAAATAATTTTTTCCAATAATGTAAGTCAGTTTAATATCGCCTGTCAGGGGCACTCTGTCCTTTTATAGATCAATCACCTTGAATTCTTTTTCTAAAATATTAACTGACCATCGATTTTGGTTTTTTGCTGATACTTTATGATTTTTCCTATTAATGTATTTCCATGTCGATACCATACTGTTTTGACAACTTTTACTTGATAATGTTCTAAAAATCAGATACTCTAGATTGATAACAATGAAGTTTTGAAATAGTACTCTTTGTATTAAATAATTGAAGAATCAGTTTGACAATATTCACTAAGTATATAAAAATCTAAATTGTGAAACATTTAAATTGTAGGCCAGTTTGAAAACAATTGATGGTTTAACAATATTGAATTTCTGAATCTTTGAAATGGATTTTCCATTGACCTAACCTTATTCAATTATTCTCAGTAGGATTTAAATATAGTTATAAGTAATTTGTGTTTTCAAACGTTATGGGCAATGCTGTTTGGATTTCAATCTTAATTGATTACAGAAAGAATGTAGAAATACAATTGACCTTTGTCTGTTGAGCTTGCATCTTATGACACTGCTAAATTTCTTAGTCCTCATAAGTTTTGAAGATTACTTAAGAAAACAATAAACAAAAGTAAACACAAAAATAAACATAAAAACAAAATAAACACAATTTGTCTTGTTGTCTATAATAAAGATAGTTTCAATTATTTCTTAACAATAAACAGATTCTTTTTTTTCCAAATTGTGCATGTTTACTTTTTCTGTCAGTATAATAGTAAATAGAACTGGTTATACTGATACTGTTGTCTAATATCTAATAGAAGGTAGAACTTACCATATTCCCAACAAAGTACAATATTGTTTGTAAGGTTTTCTTTAAAACTGATAAAGTTTTCATTTACTTTTAGTTGATGGTGTGTGTGTATGTGTGTGTGTCTGTGTATGAATAGATGTATCAATTTTCAAATATTTTGTTGTATATCTATTTATATGATAGTATTATGTTATAAGGAATAATTGCTTTAACAATAAACTCTTAACTTTGTCATCTCACAGTAACACTTCTCAAATTATTTTATAAAAATTAAGCCAGATTTTTTTTTTTAAATGAAGCTATCATGGTACTAAAATCAAACCAAGACCCCCGAACAGCCAAATTACTACAGGCCAATTATATCTATGATGAACTTGGATGTAAAAACCTTCAGTAAAATAATTACAAACCAATAATCATTTCAAAAGTGTTAGTTTGAGATGTCTTTTGAGAGTCAGATAGAATTCTACAATGGAACCAACTGATTATGATATTAAAAGAAATCTACATTTAAAAATCGACAAAAGACCCATTAAAATTCCATTGTAATTCTTCTCAGAAATTTTTTTAAAAAATCATGAAACCAAGACTTATGTACTTTGGTGGTTTGAATGGGAATGACCTACTAATAAAAAGAAGAAGAAAATAAAAAAATTACACCCTGATATGGACAGCCTATTCAATAAAACATTTGCCTTGACAGCATGAGGACTTGAAATTCAATCTTAGAAACTTTGTAAAGAGAAAAAGAAAGGAGAGAGAGAGAGAGAGAGAGAGAGAGAGAGAGAGAGAGAGAGACAAAAAAAGGAAGGCAGGAAGGAAGGAAGGAAGGAAGAAAGAAAGAAAGAAAGAAAGAAAGAAAGAAAGAAAGAAAGAAAGAAGAAAAAAGAAAGACATACAGGAAGGAAGGAAGGAAGGAAGGAAGGAAGGAAGGAAGGAAGGAAGGAAAGGAAAGAAAACATAACACTTAGATCAGACCTGGTAAAAGAGACTGAAAATCATTGTGTTTCTCTAGCCAGCCATGCTAGGCCAATGAGTGGCCCCATAGCAGAAAAGTCAAGAAAATCTGAGAACTAACTCAAGGAATCACTCCTTGTCGTCTGTTCTAAATCTGCCCCCACACACTAAATAAATAAATAAATAAATAAATAAATAAATAATGCATGTACAAATAAAAATGTACATTTTTTATTTTCATAAGCATATTTACATTACCTACCAGGATAGTTAATACTAATTTTCAGCTTGACAGAGACAGAAATTGTCTAAGAGATGAGACTCCAGGCATAACCGTGAGAGATTATTTTTATTACATTAACTGATGTGGGAAGGCCCATCTCAACTGCGAGTGAAGCTATTTTCTAAACGAGGGATTTTTGGACTGTATAAAATGGAGAAGGGTAGCTTAATACCAGGGTGTAAGCATTTCTCCTTCATTCCTTGAGTCTGGATGCAATGTGACCTAGTCTGTCAATCTCCTGTTGCTGTGATAACCCCATCATGATACACTGTAACCTGCAACTGTGAGCCAATATAAACCTTTGGTATCTTAAGTTAGCTTGATAAGATGATATTGTCAATGCAACAGGGAATGAAACTAAGTCACCTGCTACAGATTGCATCAAAATATCTTTTGGACAAGATATAAAAACTATTAGAGTTTTCTCATCTGTATGAACGATAAGCAATGCTACATTAAATGCTGTTCAAGTATCATTTCTTTACGTTTACGTCATTTGCCTTAGTATTCCTAAATAGTAGGTTTTGTTTACCATGTTTTAACGACTACACATGCTTTGTTTATAATGTTTAGTTACTTTTCTATTGCTGTGACAAGACACTATGATCAGTTAACATTATCCAAGAGTTTATTGGAGGCTCACTTACAGTGAGTTGTAGGGGATCAGAGTCCATGACGATGGGAGGGAGCATATCAGCAGGCAGATACAGAACTATATTAGTAGCTGAGAGTTTACATTTGATCCTCAAGCTTGAGGCAGAGAGAATTAGCTAACTCGGAGTGGCTTGTGCTCTTAAAACCTGAAAGCCCTGTCCCAGTGACTCACCTCTTTCAACAAAGCAATACCGCCTAATCCATCATAAACTGTTTCATCAAACAGATGGGCCTACAGGGGCCATCTCATTCAAACCAGCACAGATGCCATAGTCAAATGAACTGGTTCAGGGTGTTGTTGTTTTGTTCTGTTTCCTCTTATGTATGCCAGATTTTTCCATTTTCAAAAATAAAAAACTTTAGTTCATAAATATTTGATAGCTGTCCCCTTCAAAATTATTTACACCCAGGCCCAGTCTTCTTATTATTGAAAACGGATTTCTTTTTATTCAGTGTATCCTGACTATGGTTTCCATTATCGTTATCTGGACTCCTTGTTGCTTTTATCTACCTCACCTCCCATCTGCATCTACCCCCTTCTGCCTCTCATTAGAAAACAAACAGGCATCTAAAGGATAATAATAAGATAAGTTTTTAAAATAATCAAACAAATTGGAATAGAATAAAACCAATGAAAAGAAGGAAAAGTATCAAGAACCAGCACAAGAAACAGATAACAGATGCAGAGACTCACTTGTTTACACACAGGAGTCCCATAAAAACAAAATTGAAAGACAATATACACACAAAGGATTTGTAAGACAAAACAGGATTTTTTTTAAAAAAAAAAAGATAGACTCAACTAGAATAGACTAGAATTAAAATGAATTTTAAAAGCCCTGACATGGCATCCTGACATAAGGAATCTCCGAAGATGCCTTCAAGGTGTTTCTCTGTTCATTTGCCACCTACTGCTGTCATGTAGCCTACCCTTAAGAGTAGTTATTTTCCCTAGTGAAAACTTAATTTTCATTTGCAAGTGGTTATAAATTGGAGATTGCTCCTGCATTAGCGATGGGGGCATGTGTCCACTTCTTCTTTCAGGCCATGTACACACTATAAGTTCATATGTGCATTGGTCCTGTTGTGTTTAGAAGGCCTTGTGTGTGTGTGTATGTGTGTGCGTCCATCCTCCATTCTTTCTAGTTCTTACAGTTTTTCCACTTCCTCTTCCATGGGGTTCCCTGAGCCGTACAAGGGCCAGGGGACTTAATAGATATGTTCTATTCAGCTCTGAGTGTTCTGAGATCTCTCACTCTGCATATTGTCTAACTATGGATCTCTGTAATTGTTCCAAACAGCTGCAGGAAGCAGGTTCTCTGATGATTCCTGAGTGATGCACTGGTCTATGAGTATAGCAGAATGTCATAAGGAATCATTTCATTGCTATATTCCTTTAGCAGATCAGTAGTAGGATCCCTCAGTCCCTATGTTATCTGATATCAATTTCTGATTCCATCTTGTGAAGTAGACCTTAAGTCAAGGTTGTACTAGCTGGTTTTATGTGACACAAGCTGGAGTTATCACAGAGAAAGGATCCCCCTCCCCCTTGAGAGAATGCCTTCATGAAATCCAACTGTAATGCATTTTCTCAATTAATGATCAAGGGTGTGAGGGCCCATTGTGGGTGGTACCATCCCTGGGCTAGTAGTCTTAGGTTCTATAAAAAAAGCAAGCTGAGAAAGCCAGAAGAAGCAAACCAGTAACTAATATCCCTCCATGACCTCTGCATCAGCTCCTGCTTTCTCAGCTGCTTGAGTTCCAGTCCTGACTTGCTTTGGTGATGAACAGCAATGTGGAAGTGCAAGCTGAATAAACCCTTTCCTCCCCAACTTGCTTCTTGGGCATGATGTTTTGTGCAGGAATAGAAACCCTGACTAAGACAGTTGGTTACTCCCACAAGCTTTGTGCAAATACTGTGCCAGCATGTCTTGCAGACAGTGCATTTTTGTAGATTAGATTGAAGGTAGCTGGCTGTCCATGTTTCTTCTTTGAGGGTGAATTCTCTAATAAGTTCCAACTCTACTTCTCCATGTTTAATCATTTGTGAAGGTGTTTTCAGCAACTGAGCCTTGCCATCAGATTGTGGAAAGCAACCTACAGTCTTGACTATACTCTGGGTTGTTTGGGAGGTTCCCCTGGGACTCTTTTGTCCAGCAACTCAATTATATTGTAACACATTCCAAGAACTAGAAGCTTCATTTGGTGACAGGAGATAGCCAGTTGCTCTTTCTTCCCATTATTTTGTGGTTTCATTAGGTTATTTTAGGAAGCTTGTACTGTACTATCCCTCAAATGGCACTTAATTTTAGGTATCTCACCTCAAATTTCCTCCCCATCCCCACTTCACTCTCCTGTTCCAGTATTCCTGTATCCAATACTATTCAATACATATCTATTCTATTTGCCCTCTCTAGGACCATCTACCGATGCTTACTAGTACCTTAGGCCTAAGTCTGTGGGTTTATAGATTGTAGCTTTCTCATCATTGATTTAACAGCTAATATCTACATAGAAGAGAATACATAGCATATTTGTCATTCTGGCTCTCATTATTTTAATGGCTGAGTAATATTCCATTGCATAAATGTACCACGTTTTTTTTAAATCTATTCATCTGTTGATGGACATTTAGGTTGTTTACAGTTTCTGGCTTTTATGAATAGAACAGCAATGAACATGGCTGAACCAGTATTTTTGTTGTAGGATGAAGTATCCTTTGAGCATATGCCCAAGAGTGGTATAGATGTATCTTGACATATATTGATTCTTATCTTCCTAAGGAATCACCACACTGAATTCCATGGTGATTGTATCAGTGTGCACTCCCACAAGCAATGAACGAGTGCTCCCTTTACTCCTCTTTCTCATCAGCATGAGTTGTCATTTTTTTTAACTGATTCTAGCCATTTTGACGGTTACAAGATGGAATCTCAAAGTAGATTCGATTTCCATATCTACCATGACTAAGGATGTTTCTCAGCCATTTGAGTTTCCTCTTTTGAGAAGTCTTTGTTGAGATCTATACCCCGTTTTTAAATTTGGTTAATTTTTTTCATGACATTCAGTTTTTGACTACATTATAAATTTTGGATATTACTCTCTATCAGATGCATAGTTGGTATTTTTTCCCCATTCTGTAAATGGCGATTTTGTCCAAATGATGGTGCCCTTTGTTGTGCAGAAGCTTTGCAGTTTTATGAGGATCCATTTATTAACTGTTGATTTTAGAGCCTGTGCTAACAGTATTCTATTCAGAAAGTGTATTTCTATACCAATGAGCTCAAGGCTACGACCCACCTTCTCTTCTGTCTTGCTCAGTGTATCTGGTCTTATGTTGAGATTTTTGATCCATTTGGAGTTGAGTTTTGTGTTAAGTAAGATAGATAGATAGATAGATAGATAGATAGATAGATAGATAGATAGATGGATGGATGGATGGATGGATGGATGATAGATAGATAGATAGATAGATAGATAGATAGATAGATAGATAGATAGATTTGCATTCTTCTGCATGCAGCCATCAAGTTTGACTAGCACCATTAGTTAAAGATAAAGACTTTTTTCCAGTATGTATTTCTGGATTCTTTAAGAAAAAAAAATACTTGCCCATAGGTATGTGGATGTATGTCTGGGCCTTCAGTTCAATTCCATTGACCACCATGCCAACACCATGCTGTTTTTTATTACTATTGCTTGTTTGTAATGGTGATTCCAGTGTTCCTTTTATTATTCAGGATGGTTTGGGAGGGTTGTTGTTGTTTTCTTTTGAGGTGTTTTGTTTTAGTTATCTAGACTTTTTGTGTTTGTATATGAAGCTGAAAAAATCTTTTTAATATCTGTGAAGAATTGTGTTGGAATTTTGATGGACATCACATTGAAACTGTGGATTGTGCTTGGTAGGATGTCCATTTACACAATATTAAGCGCATTGATCCATGAGCTTGGGAGATCTTTCCATCTTCTGACATATTCCCAATTTCATTCTTTAATTCCTTTTAAAAATCATATAAGCCTTTCACTTGATTGGTTACAGTTACCCTGAGATACTTGATAATTTTTAAAGCTATTGTGAAAGGTGTTGATTCCCTGTTTTCTTTCACAGTTTTTGTCATTTGAATGTAGGGGGAATAGTGATTTCTATGAGATAATTTTGTATCCATCCACTTTGATGAAAGTGTTTATCAGTTGTGAGAGTTTCCTAGTGGAAATTTTAGGGTTACTTATATAAACTAGCATCTCATATGCAAATAAAAATATATTGACTTTTTCCTTTCCAATTTGTATCTCTTTGATCTTTAGTTGTCTTAGTGCACTAGTAATGACTTCAAGTACAATATTGATTAGGTAAAGAAAGAGTGAATAACCTTGCCTTATTTCTGATTTTAGTGTAATTACTTTGAATTTCTCTCTATTAACTGATGTCAACTAATGGCTGGATGTAAACTGCATTTATTATTTTAAGATATGTCCTTTATCTCTAATCTCAATCCAAGGTTTGTATCATGGCAGGGTGTTGAATATTGTCAAAAGATTTTTCGGCATCTAATGAGATGATCATGTAGTTTTTGTCTTCAGTCTCTATATATGATAGGTTACACATATTGATTTATGCATGCTGAACCACACATGCATCTCACGGTGGATGAACTTTTTGATGTGTTCTCTTTTTTTCCAGTTTACAGGTATTTTATTGAGAATTTTTGCATCTAGGGTCATAAGAAAAATTGGTCTGTGGTTTTCTTTCTTTGGTGGGTCTTCATGTGGTTTGGGATTGGGCTATACATCTTCTGTTTTCATTTTGTGGGATATGTTAGGAGCATTACTATTAACTCTTCTTGGAAATTCTCATAGTATTCTGGGCTAAAACCATCTCTCCCTAGGATATTTGTTTGTGAAACTTTTAATCATTGCTTCTATATCAGTCAGAGTTATGTGTTTGTTTAAATTGCTTATCTTATCTTTATTTAACTTTAGTAGGTGGTATTATTGAAAAAGTTATCCATTTTTAAATTTTCCAATTTAATGGAGTCCAGGTTTTTAAACTATGTCCTTCTGATTCTCTGAATTTCCTCTGTCAGTATTGCTTTTCCCCCTTTTCATCTCTGACTTTGTTAATTTGGTTATCCTCTTTCTGCCTTTTAGTTCATTTAGCTAATGGTTTGTCAATCTTATTAATTCTCTCAAAAAACTCTGTGTTTAATTGATTCTTTGTATCGCCTTTTGTTTGTTTGCTTGTTTCTATCTTATTGATTTTTAGCCCAGTGTTTATTTCTTGCTATTTATTTTCAGGTGTAAGTTTTTTTTTTTTTTAAGTTCTAAAATTTTCAGGTGTGCTGTTAAGTTACTAGTATGAGATCTCTCCAGTTTCTTTGTTTGTTTTTGTTTTCTTTTCTTTTTTTAAATGTAGGCACTTAGTATTATGAACGCATATCTTAGAACTACCTTCATTGTTTCCCAAGTATTGGTATGTTTTCATTTTTGTTCAATTCTAGAAAGTTTTAAATTTCTCTTTTAATACCTGTCTTGACTCATTTTTACTCAGTAATAACTTATTCTATTTCTATGAGTCTGTAAGCTTTCTGTTATTAATGTTGATGCTGACATTCAACTTTAATCCATGCTGGTCAGATAGAATGCAGGGTGTTGTTTTAATTTTCCTATATCTCTTAAGACTTGCTTTGTGTTTGAGTATGTGGTCATTTTTGGAGAAAGTTCCATGGGCTGCTGAGAAGAGTTTTATGTTTTTATGAAATTGTCTATAAATATCTGTTAGGTGCACTTGGTTTCTGATGTTAGTTAGCCCCAGCATTTCTGTTTAGGTGTTGTTGGGATGACATTTGTATTGGTGAGAGTGGAATATCAAAGTCTCCCACTATCAGTGTGTGAGAGTCAATATGTGATTTAAACTATAGCAGTGCTTCTTTTTTGAACTTGAGTGCCCTTGTGTTTGGTGCATAGATGTTAAGAATTACAATGTCCTATTGGTGGATTTTTCTTTTATGAGTACATAATGTCCTTTCCTATCTCTTGAAATAATTTTGCTTGCAAGTCTGCTTTGCCAGATATGTAAATAGATGCACCATCTTGGTTTTTAAACTATATTTGCTTAGAATATCTTTTGCCATCCTTTTACCCTAAGGTTAAGTGTGTTTCTTAGATGCAGCAGATAGACGGATCCTGTCTTTACATCCATCCTGTTAGTCTGCTTCTTTTCATTGGTGAATTAACATCACTGAAGTGGAGAATTATCCACAAATATTGTTTGTTGATTCCTGTTATTTTGTTGTTGATAGTATGAGTTTTTTCTCTTCTTTTGACTTGCTGGTCTGAGATTATTTATCCCTTGAGTTTTCTTGGGTACAGTTAAACTCTTCAAGTGGAAGTTTTTGTTCTAGTACATTTTATAGAGCTGGATTCATAGAGAGATACTGCATAGATTTGGTTATATTATGGAACATATTTCTTTCTATATCACCTACTATGATTGAAAGTTTTGCTGGACCTAGTAGTCTGATCTGGCATCTGTGGCTTCCTTAAGCTTGTATAACATCTGTCTAGGCCTTTCTTGCTTCTCCATGGAGAAGTCAAGTCTTACTCTCGTAAGCCTGCCTTTATATGTTCCTTGTTTTTCTCCCTTATAGCTTTTAATATACTTTCTATATTCTGTACATTTACCATTTTGATTATTATGTGCCAAGGAAATTTTCTTTTCTGGTCCAGTCTATTTGGTGTTCTGTATGCTTCTTGTACTTTGTTAGGTATCTCCTTCTTTAGGTTACAGAAATTTTCTTCTATAATTCTATTGAAATTATTCTCAGTGCCTTTTGCCTGGGTTTCTTCTCTTTCCTTCATTCCTATTTTCCTTAGATTTGGTTCTTTCACAGTGTCCTAGATTTTTTGAATGTTTTATGCCTGCAGTTTTTTAGATTTAACTTTTTTCCTAAGGTATCTATTTCTTCTATTGTGTCTCAATGTTGGAGATGTTCTCTTTCATCTCTTCTTCTCTATTGGTGAGGCTTGCTCTGAGGTTCCTGTTTCAGTTTCTAAATTTTTCATTTCCAGGTTTTCCTCAGTTAGGTTTTCTTTATTCATTCTGTTTCCATGTTTACATCTTGAACTCTTTTGTTTGTCTCCTTCTACTGTTTGTATTTTCATATATTTCTCTACTTTTTTATTTCCCATTTAAAGACCTCTATCATATTCATCATAGCTACTTTTCATTTTCTTATCTTATGAATCAGCTATGTTGCAGGGCCTGCTGTAGTAGCGTTGCTGAGATCTAGTATAGACATACTGTTCTTGCTATTATTGATTGTGTTTCTTTAGCTGGCCTCTAGACATCTGTGTTTGGGATAATTGTAATTCTAGGTGCGCATATCTGGTCTTGTCTTTGTTGGGTGAATGTTTTGTTTCTTGATTTATGTTGTCTCTCTGGGTCTTAGGAGAGTATGGAGACTGTGTGCTGATAGTAGGGAATGATTTTGAGATCCTGTCAAGTATAGTCAGTAGGGATTCCCAGGAAAAGAAGTTTCTAAGTATTTTGGAGTTGACACTTGCAAACAGGGATTGCCTAGAAGGAGGTGGGGCTGAGGATGTACACTGGAGGAGGGAGGAAAACAGGATCTGTTTATTCCCCTGAGGATGGGGACCAAGAGTGAGGAGAGGTAGTCTGCTACAGAGCTGGAGATGAGAAAGGGAGTGGATTTGGAGGAGAGAAGGGAGCAGTGTGGATCTGTAGTTGAAGTACCTGCCTCCTGGACTTCATGGCCAGTGGGTTTCGTGGGAATCCACACCTTATTTTCTAGCCTTTTATCACTAGTTGTTTTTTCAGAAATTCTGCCTCTTGAATGAATTTTGGAAAAGTATATGATCACCTTTGATAACTTGTAACAAAGTTCAAATGTATAGATACCTATGTTAATATATAAGGACATAATATATTGGCTATATAAGTATTCTATGCAAAATACATATAATTGTATACATACAATTTATATATAATATATGGATTATTATATATCTGTATATGCCTCCTACATTTTAAAAATTCAGCATAACTTCCATAATTGTATATGGAGAACGAAGATCTTGTTTAAAGACAGCAGATAGTGCTAGTCTTTAGTTTTTCCAGCTCATCTCTGTTGTTAATGCTTTTGTCTCACGTATTTCATAATCATAAAGAAAGATAGCTGAATTATTTAAACTTGGGTCATTTTTTAATATTAGAAAATGATCCTTTTGTTATAACTTAATCATTTTTGTCTTACATGGAAGTTTTTGTAACCTTAAATTTGTCACATTTGTTATTTTCCCATGTTGATTTTGTCCACATTCTTGTGTACTCTTTAAAAAGTACTTTTATGAGTTTGACATTTATGAATTCTTTGCAAACAGGCAAGAATATAGTTTCCCCAGTCCCTGTCCCTTCCTTCCCTCCCTTTCTCCCTCCCTCAAGCCCTCACCCTTCCTCACTACTACCTGTGCCTTTCTTCCCTTTTAATGACATTTTAACCCACTTTGCAGAGACTGTTACATTGATATGCTTGTCTTGTCCCTTGTCATCCTTTGTTTTTCGCTTTTTTCTTTCTTTTCTTCTTCTTTTTTTTTCCTTTTTGTTCTGTCTCATGGGCTTTGCATTTTGTACCTTTGCTCTTTGAAACACATTTTCTTTGATTTAATCATCTAAAGTTTTCTTTTGGAATGAATATACTATGTTTTTATTCATACTTGTCTTTAAAGTTATATTCCCCAGGAGACTTTTCAAGCTTTGCAGATCTGATTATTCAAGCTCACTGAATGTTTTCCATGTCCCTGTGTGAGGCAAGAACTCCAGAGGCCTCTTGGTCACTGACACTCTTAACACTTGTGTTTCTGGACCTTGTAAAAAATTACATTTTGAACTAGAAATCAGAAGTATATATCAAAAGGTGACTATTCTCTGTAAGATAATTATATTTATAACAGTTGCTTAGCATTGACCATCTAAATCGAGGTCCCATAGGACCTTTTGTTCAGGTGTCCCCATTAGGCTGTCAGTTGGCTCTTCCTTAATCTTCAGTCAGCTGGAATATACATCAGTGAACAATGCTGCAAGGTAAGTGAGTGATGCATCTTCTGACTTACAGGAGATTCCATTTTCCAAAAGATAAACTGATGCTCTGGTAGGTACCAGAAGTACAGTGATGAGCAATAGGTAGCATGCCTCACAATTTTGCCTGGATGATCTTTCTCTAGGCTTCAAACATTATGAGTGTGGTTCTAGGAACAAATGGGTGAAGGGCATCACCATTACCCTCAGGACCCCTGTGCTTACCACAGTACTGTGTGTAACATTTAATGCCACAGAGCATTTGAGGGCTACACTTATCTTGTGTGTGTGTGTGTGTGTGTGTGTGTGTGTGTGTGTGTGTGTGTGTGTGATTTTCTGAGTAATATATTTACTACTTTGAAGTTATGAAGACTTCAATTTTGTAAGCTGTGGGGTTATTGCCTCTTCCTGAGAGGTGTCACAGTGTCCTCTACAAATAGCTGACATCTAATATGTGACAAGCCTGCCCTTAGGTACACATAGCTTTTCCTCAGAGGAGAATCTGTTAAGTTGGTACTATGAGTTGGTTCCCAGGACAGTGTGTAGACCAGCAGTTCTCAAGTTGTGGGTGGTAACCCCTTTGGCATACCCCTGTCTCCAAAGATATTTATATTACAAATCATAACATCAGCAAAATTACAGTTATGAAGTAACAGTGAAAATAATTTTGTGTCTGGGATCACTACAACATGAGGAACTGTGTTAAAGGGTCGAAGCACTAAGAAGATTGAGAACCACTGCTATAGACTGCTTATCAGTCACTTTTCTTCCCCTCCCTCATCCTAGCCCACAGTTTTTCTTTGCCAGGATATACCTGAAGACCTTCTTTTTTTTATTGGATATTTTATTTACATTTCAAATGCCATTCCCTTTTCCCATTTTCCCTCCCTAGAAAATCCCTATCCCATGCCCCTTCTTCCTTTTTGCTTTTATATATTTTTTAAAATGTTAATCAAAGGTTTTATAAGTTTGGTAGTGCTCAATATCAATCAGAAGTGTAACCCAATACCCAACCTAGATATATCAACTATCTGACTGGCGGAGACACGTGGACATCCACCTTCATGTCTCCCCTCACCCCTTTCATCACCTAGCTCCTCCTCTCCTTCTCCTCCTCCTTTCCTTACTCCTCCTCTTCCTCTCTGTACTCCTCCCACCTTAGCTCCTCCTACATATCACACTTCCTGTTAAAATAAAACTTTTCTCTCAAAATACAATTAGAGCATAACTATACCAATATGTGTCAGTAAGGTACAAGATAGACCTAATACCCAGTCCATCGTTTTGTTGACCAATCAGAACCTCTGTCATCGCTCTTAACTAAAAGACCCCAAAGAATTTCTTATGATTAGAATTCTCTCCCTTCATTTGATATGCTGAAGCCTTTCACCTCTGAAATATGTTTTTGCTTTGTTATAGATGTAAAGTTTACAGGACTTTGAAGATCTGTTTTCTCTCTACAGTTATTAAATTAGTGTTGAAGTTCGTCATGTTTGTTTTTGTCTTGAATCCAGTATCATTCTTGCTTAACATTGCTTCCTTACATCTCTGCTTATAAACATAGTATGATACATGCCAGTTAAACCATGCCTAAGTGTGCAGTTCTGTCATGTCAAATGTGTTCATGCTGCTCTGCCCTTCCTGAAATGTTTGTAAAGAATCTTCCCTTTCCTATTCTATATTGTCCTAATATGCAGTCTCAAAAAAAATAGTAAGATCTATGTGGTAAGCAGATACTGTTTAGCTTCCAACTTTCTGTCCTTCTTGTAATCCTTTTGAATTCTTCTTTGGAAATGGATATACTGCTCTGGAGCTCCAGGTTCATTCCCTGCCTCTTATGCTTTGCTCCCTTGGGATCCCTTGTATTCTCTAATACACGGTAAAATGTGACGATTTTGAATGGCTTAGAGCCTAAGGACATTTGTTCCTTAATCTTATTTAAAGTAGCATGGATATTTCAAATCCATTGGTTTTTCCCCAGGGATATTAACCTGGCTTCTGGGAGATCTTCAAGAATCCCTATATCCGAATATTCACACTCATGTTTGACTATCTACCAAACCTCATCAGTGCTGATCTTTGTGATCATAACATACAGTCAGATGATGGCACAGAACTTTCTAGATTGTCCTAGGTTGTGACAAGGGTCTTCAAGGGTTTCTTACATTTCCTCAGTTTTTTTTTTTTTGTTGTTGTTGTTGTTGTTTTTGGGTTTTTTTGTTTTGTTTTGTTTTTTTGTTTTTGTTTTTGTTTTTTTTTTATAAGATGGTTTGAGTTGAGCCTGCTGCTAGGCATGGAGACATAAAGAGTTTTTGAAATGAAAAGACCCTGGTCAATAGCCAATACTAACTTCAACTTTACTCTTGTATGAGCGTGAGCCTTGGAAGGGATGCTGCAATCCTATGCACCTTATAACAACTGTAGCCTTGAGTCATATGTGATACACTCTCAAAACTCAAGTTGATCCTAACTGCTTTCCGTGTTCTTGGTCTTAGGAAATGCTGTAGGATGACCACTGGTTTAAATGCTAAATGTTGAGGTGACTATTACTCAACAAGAGAAAACCATTTCAGTTGTCTCTTGTGTTAGGAATGGCTACACAATTCACTGTTTTTGTTGTAACTTTATTATCTATAGAAGAGAAGACTTACATAGGCTTATCTAACTGCCTAACATGTTAATTGTCTCTGGTTCACAAAGATGAATTATTCTATGATTTGCAAATTGTCTCTATAACTCAATCTACTTCTCTCTAAATAAATAATATTATTTCCAGTTATTTGTAGGTAGTAGGTCCTTCCTTAGTCTCAATTTTCATAAAAGTATGAGAATCATTTTTTAATAAGGTTTACAATTTTTTATAGTTTATTTTGTTAAGAATCTAAAAGGTTAGACTAGATGTGGTGGCACATGCCTTTAAGTCAAGCAATGGGGAGGTAGAGGCAAGCAGATAGCAGATATGAATGAGTTCAAGGCCAGCTTTGTCTACTTAGCAAGTTTCAGAGCAACCAGAGCCTTAGAGATTATATATATATATATATATATATATATATATATATGATTATATGTGTGTGTATGTGCGTGCACATGTGCGCATGCATGCTGTGTATGTCTAGTTCTTCTCACTCTCTCTTTTTCTCTAGTACAGTGGTTCTTCCTAATGCTGCAACCCTTTAACAGAGTTCCTCTTTATGTTGTAGTGACCCCCAACCATAAAATTATTTTCATTGCTACTTCATAACTGTAATTTTGCTACAGTTATGCATCATAATGTATATAATTTTGGAGATAGAGCTTTACCAAAGTGGACATAACCCACAGGTTAAGAATGACTAAGGGAGGGAGAGAGAGAGCGAGAGAATGAGGTAGTGACAGAGCAAGAGAGGAAGAACAAGAGCGAGAGCAAGAATGAGTGTGTGTATGTGTGTGTGTATGTGTGTGTGTGTGTGTGTGTGAGAGAGAGAGAGAGAGAGAGAGAGAGAGAGAGAGAGAGAGAGAGAGAGAGAGAGAGAGAGAGATAATTGTTCTGGTGAGACTTTTGTGAGTGGATGAAGCACTTGTTGCATAAGCATGAGTCCAGATCCCCAGTACTCATGAAACCTCCAGACACAGCAAAGCGTGCCTATGCAGTCACACTCCCCTCCCCAGCACTGCCTGTAGAAGACAAAGATTCGTGCTTCCATGTGCTATCACAGACATTATGGAAACAAGGCTTTACATTTCAGTGTTAGTTAATTACCCTTCCTCATCTATTTTCACATTTAAGTAAAACTCTCATTTCACTTAACAATGGACAGGCTAAAAATTTGCATATTAAGTGTGAGTCAGTGGCACAGATACCTAATTAAAGCCATCTGTATTTTTCCCTTTCCCCCTTTTCATTCCTCTCCCCTGAGCCGCTGATATTATTGTAACTGTATTCTGTGTCCCCATTCTGTCATGCTGAGTACTCAGAGGAAAGCAACCAAGAAGGGTGTGAGGGGATGCTGGAGCTCATGAAAAGCTAGAGGAGGGTGGGGAGTCAGAGGAGGGGTACAAGAAACTGTGGGTGAGCAGCAGACCTAACGAATGCATAAAGCTCAGGATGATCTGATGTCCACAGAGTGGGCGAGGCTATTGATCTTTAAGAAGACGGCACAGGGCAAGGGCTGGAAGACTTACAGATTAGAAATGTATCAGGAAAAGAGGTAAGTGTAATTGTTTTCCAGAAAGAAAAAGACCAATGGTAGCAAGATGTGTGTAGAAAAACCCAGGGAGCTAAAGATGATACCTAATAAAAGAGGAGACCTGAGGGGCTAGCTGAGCTCAGGCTTCAACAGAGCATAAGGGTGGTAGAAATTTCGTGTTCTTCTACAGATCTAGAACGTTTCTCAGTTATACACTACCAGACAGACATCAAGACAAAGGCATGCGTGCAAGTTGCCTTTGCACACCTGCCTCTTTGCACAAGCTTCTAGAGTATCATCTCATAGTGTAAATGTGTTCACATCCCCACTGTTAGAGGTTTTGCTTTCTTTTCTACAGGTCAGAAAGAAGCAGGTCTTAGAAGTGGAATTTTCTGACAGTATTTCCGTATTTTCACAATACAGCCAAATATATATTAAATCCTTATTTACTTTTACCACATGACTAAGATCACAATAAGTTGAAATTAGTTAAAGCCATTTTCCGAATGTCTTTTTTGATCACTCTATTTACCTACTATACAGCTTAGTGGTAAATCAGTTATTGATAATGTCATTGGCTAAGAAGCATGGCTTGTGTCAGGGTTATGCAACCATGTGACATTGAGATCCTGACAACCATGCTTCTTGAAAAGAAGGACTGTCTGAGAGATAAAAAAAAAAAAATAACAAAGGAGATAAAAATATAATTCAAATGTAATCCATGTACATATGGTAACATGACAATGAAACACTTTTTTAACTAACAAATGTTCATAACAGTTTTTATTTATTGAGAATTTCATAGAGTATATTTTTATCATATTCATTCTATTCCTCCAACTCTTCCCAGATCGTCACCCCTCTCTACCTAGCCAACTTCATGTCCTTTCCCTCTCTTAAAGACAAACCACTTTCATGGAGTCCAATTTGTGTTGACTGATGGCTCCTGAGCATGGGGCCTGCCCTGGAATGTGGTTAATATACCCAGTGTCACTTCATCGAAGAAAACTCATTTCTCCTTTCCCAGCAGCTATCATTTGTGAATAGTTTTGTGGCTAGGGATGGGACTTTGTGCCATTCTTTATGCTGGGATTTTTTTCTAGCTGAATTTATACAGGTCTTATGCATGTGGTCACAGTTCCTATGAATTTATATGTATATCAACTCTATGGAGTCTAGAAAATGCTGTTTCCTTAAAACTGTCCACTCTCCATGGACTGTCTACCCTCTCTTCTGCATAGATCTCTGAGCCTTGAGGGGTGGGGTATGGTAAAGATGTCTCATTCAAAGCTGAGCCCTCCTTAGTTTCTTACTCTCTGCCCATTGTCAGTTGTTGGTCTCTCTGTCAGTTACTGTCTATTGCAAGGAGAAACGTCTGTGTTGCAGATTAAACAATACACTGAAACAAGGTTTGGAGAAGTGTTTTGAGACAAGGGGTGTCTGGGAGTGAAGAGGTCAGCTCAGAAACTGTGAAAAGGTCATGGAACAGTTGCTCCTCCAGAAGAGAGAGGCTAATTAACATTCCTCAGACCACAGGATGGGGAACTGACCTATGGGTGAGGACACATTCCACAGGACAGACCATTGGCCACCCGTAGACAAGGGAAGTTCTTGCTACCTCATTCCCTAAAGACCAATCAGTTTAAAAGTCACACTGTTCTGCCAATCAGGTTGTGCCTAGTTGCTGTTTCTCTATTATTCCCTCTGGAGACTGTACAAAGGTCCTCCAAATGAGCTGCCTGGGGTCACCTCTCCTTTTGGATGCAGGATGACCCCAGCATATTGGAACAATAAAATTCCCTTGCTTTTGCATCAATTCCCCACTCCTTGTTATTCACTCAGGGGGTCCCTGGTAAACTAAGGCTCATAAGAGTCTTACAGGAGCAGCATAACAAATGACTTGAAGTCAAGTGAGTTCAAGCTGATAGTCTATGTTCTACTCAAGCATCCAGACTGCTTGTTTTTTTTTTTTTTTTTTTTTTTTTTTCCCCTGTTTTCTCTGGAGATCTTCAGACAGGTTTCTCTCTATTTTATGCAGAAGACAGTTCTCCAAGCAGTTCTCTCTTACTATTCTAAAAAAAAAAAAATTCTCTGAATAGCACATCTTTTGTAGATCATTAAGTCAGGTCTTTCATTTTACATACCAATCTAGTCACGTATTCCAGATTCCCTTTTGATTAGTCTATGCATCCTTCAAACCCAGCCCCTTAATTCTTAGAAGACAGCAAGCACACATTTTTTTTAACATTGCAAAAGAATTCAGAGATCTGCCTGCCGATAAGCACTGAAGATAAGCTAGCTGGGTAGGACTTAATCATGAGATTACCATTTCTCCTACACTTAGGTCTAACCTTGCTCTGTCCCAGGCTGACCCTGAACTCAGGAATCTGTCTATCTTTGTTAGCATAAACAAAAAACGTAGCTGGGTGTGATCTCCTGCAATCACCACTCCTTAAATATCTTTATCTCCTTCTTTAGTATCATTCTGACAAGTTGACACACAAGGAAGCTGCTATTGTTTCTTTAGATTCACGAATTCCCTCATAATTCATATTGCATTCTTATATTTTGCATAGTTGAGAAATTATATATTCTGTATGCAGGTTTTTAGAGTTTTTTCCCACAGCCTTAAGGGCTGTCCTGAAGGTCCCAGTGTTTATCAATTTACTGAGACATTAGCCACACCTTCACCTCCTTGACTCTTGCTGTCTCTGATTCTGTGAAATTATTAACGTTAACAGGGAGGATATTCTTTGATGGAGGAACATAAGATATGTGCATTATTTGCAAACAAGCCTTACCCCTACAGTAGCCATCAACACTCCTGGAGACCCAAGCCTGCTGGCCCTGTCCTAGAGGCAGAAACCATGTCATTCTGTCCTTACTAAGGCCATACCAGACTTGGCATATGAGTATAGCACATTTACATGATGGAATATTATTCAGCTGTTACAGAACAGAAATTATGAAAATTTCAGGTAAATAGAAGGAGGTAGATCATTAGTCCTGAGTAATATAATCCAGACCCACAGAGACAAACCATTTATGTATTCTCTTGTATGTGGATGCCAGCTTTTATGCTTTCGAAACTTGTGTCTCATTCAGATAACCATAGAGGCTCCATAGAGGCTGGCGAGCTAGTAAGGGATTAGGTGACAGGCATCTTCCAGGGAAGGAGATATAAACTATTATTTTATAAAAAGATCAAGGAAAACTTAGAACATGATGATTCAGGAGGCTGGAGAGTAGAGGGAGAGGAAGGGATGGAATAACTGTCATTAAGGCCTTTGGAGAGCCATATGAAAAATGATTGTGACACTTCCTAAAATATAAACATGTATAAAAGTGAGATAATACCCGCAGTAGACAGCATACACTACCAAGTAAAACTTCAGTGATGGGAATGGGTTTCATCTTTTTAAGTACTTGGGCACAGAGGACCTCCATAGACCTTCCAAACTCCACAAAGTCTTGCCAGTGCTTTTAGTTGCCTTCCACAACTTGATGGCAAGACCCTATTGCTAAAGATACCACATGCTTATGATATAGCTCAAAGCACCACTCTTACTGGATGAAATTCACATGAATACATACTCAGGGGAGATAAGTGAATAAAAATAACAGAAATAAAATGGAAAGAAGCATAACTGGACCTGGGTTTGGGCACCAGATTAAATAAATAAATAAATAAATAAATAAATAAATAAATAGGGAAGGAAATGACTGGTCCTAGGTATGGTGGAGGAGAAAGTTTATGTGGGAGAGCATAGCCAGAGTCAGAGCCATCTAGGACAGTCTAGGGTGGACACAATCAAATTGAGCTATGTCATATGAGGAGAGCAGAGAACGGAAGGGAGAGGTAAGAGAGAGGAACCAGGTACAGGAGCCAGGAGGCCCAAAGGTACAAAGAACGATGCTAACCAAAATGGTTGAATTATATAAGGAATACCAGATCAGCCCCTGGGCTGGAGAGTTCAGGGTAGGAGGTGGGGTATGAAAGCCAGGAGGACCTTGTAATAGGTAGGGTCTGAGGGATACAGAGAGAACCTGAGGCCAGTGTCCACTTTGATATGTTAAATGGGTATGTCAGCCATTTGGCCTAGTCTGAAATCTAACAAAAGGGAGTTATTGATCTCACCCAGCTAAGAACCCTGTGAGCAATGGTAACAACTTGCCTGTAAGAAATACCCACTAGTCCAGTAGGGGTTAACCAACTACTTTTTCTTATTAAATTTAAGGCCCACTTCTAGAGATGGGCCCCATACCTGATATACTTAATGAGACTCCCAAACTGACATTAGATAAGCCGTGGGCTCAAGGAAAACCTACTATTATTATTCTGCTAAATGAATATAGCAACAAAATGAATCCTAATAAAACACTGCAATACCTATATGCTGATTAGAATAAGACTATATATGTTTGTGTCCTGATTTGGGGAAGATGTCAAGAAAGAAAGAAAGAAAGAAAGAAAGAAAGAAAGAAAGAAAGAAAGAAAGAAAGAAAGAAAGAAAGATTCAAGACACTTGAATGAATCAAGGGCAAAATGCCAGTGATAGTTCCCAAAGGAGAATAAAGATACTGTGCCATTGACTTAGAAGCCTCAAGGTAATGACACAAGGACCAGAAATTCAGTTAGGTACAAAACAAAACAAAGCCCATGAATCCATGGTCTGGGAAGAGGTAGCACACTTACAGAGGGATACATTTGCCACATCCTGGGAAACCTTTGTTTCCTTCAGTTCCTTGAAAATTCTTGAGACTATGGTTACTTTAGAAGTAACCTTTTCTTCTAGGGTTGTATTTCTCAACTATGCTGAAATTTGCCGAATCCTAGAGCAGTTTCAGGTTACTCTTAAGACTTTTGTGTTTCAGCTTCAGACCTAGACCTACCAAACTAGGTAAGGGATGCCATCCGCTTAATGCGAAAGCAGCAAGGGCTGATAAAGTTGACTAATTTCAAGTTTAACGGGAGGCAATGCAAGATGAAGACAGGGTGTGACTGTTAAGGCACTGTCTAATGATAAAACTTAATTTCCCTAACCATTCTGAAAAACCAATTGGCTTTCCCCCTTTTAAGCTCACTTTAACGACAGTGTCCCGTTCAATGCTAACTTGATGTATGAGGTAATTAAGCAAGTCTAGATCTGCATTTCACAACTTATTACCTCCGTCTTCACTGTTCCTTCAAACCTGACTCTAAGCCCCAAACAAGATAAATGGGTCCAGTCTTTGGCTCCTTGGGTCTTCATGATGATGGCCCTGCCTTATTCTTCTTTCTATATTTCTGGGAACTAGTAACTTACCTCCAATGGTTGGCATAGTGTTTGGGTACTAATCCCTGTTAATGGTGTACTTTGTTGCTATCCACTTGCAATTATAAGTAATACTTAGCCACCAAGCTCCTCCTCAGTTGCTACCATGTGTTTGCAACTAGTACATGTTTCATCCTTAGAAAAACCCCACATCCCAGTTGTTATTAGCACTCTTACCTTTGCATTATGGTTGCTGAGACACCGAAGAGTAAAATAGGTCCCTCAGATCATCGAGACAGTGAGTGTGGTAACAACTTTCACTCCCAGGCATTCACATCCCACAATTTAGCTCCTAAGGATGAAATGATTCTTCTTCCCTCGGAGGGCTCATATAGGAGACAAATGGTTTCTGGCTTGAGCTGATTTACTCCTCTATATGTGCCTGATGGGACTTATTTTGGGGGATCATCTCATTGTGCCATGTCTGACAAGGTTGTCTGACATCTTACTGAGGCAAGTCCTGTCCGGCTCTTGCCACATGCTCACACTTACCTTCTCTGAGGGAGCTAGGATGGTAGGCATAAATGAACATGCCTGTCTCTAGTGATTGTTGAAACAGGGTGTCAACTCAACTCAAGTGGTGTTTTCCTGCTTTTTTGGCTCAGTGCTGCTCCTGATTCTGAGACATCTTCTCCTATAAGTAGGGGCTCTTCCTTCATCTTCTCTGCCTTAGCCTCTTCCATTTCCACCTAAAGGCCCAACTGCCTTTGCTTAATCTCGCTTTTTGTTCTTTCTTTGACTTTGACTGAATGTTAAGCTGTACCATTCATTACGGGTAGCATGTCACAGAATTCAAGAGGCATGGCTTTAGCCTAAGTGCCCAGAAGAATTAAAATCACACTTCAGTGGAAACACCACCCATATTTAGAGACAACTCCATTTGTGGAGCCCATACCCACCTCTGCTGGATCTTGTTTTCTGAGGTTTGGAACAACTGAATTTACTAAAGATGTGAATTTTTATTCCTCTTCAGATCTATGGGGTGTCCCATTACCAACAAAATAGTTCACTGTGTCTTACTACTTATCATTATAAACCATCAGGATCCTCTTCACATTCCTTCCCAAAGTACTAAAAATGAAACTTCCTGGGGGTCTAGGTAGTGTTTCAAGTGAGTCTATAACCAAACAAGCTGCACAGGCACTGGCATGTGTAGACATTCTTATTACATATTTCTTGGGTAAAAGTTATATAATTCTGTCACAAATTGAATAGACAAATAGCGAACTTGAAGCTGCGTGGCAACATGTGAGCTGCAATTGGTGGTTCTTTCAATGTAATGAAGACACAGTTAGAGTCCATTTGAAGTGGGACAGGAAGTGTGGACTCCTATGGACCTGCATCAGGGCTACGAGATTCATAAGAAAGAATATAAGCTGATTGCTAGGCATTGTTCCTGACTTTTGGGACTTCAGTTACACTGTCAACCTTGTGTGCAAAATCTCCAAGCTTTATTCCTCTTTGAACCAATAATCAGTAGAAACTCGCTTTAAGATATTGCTTAACCATTACAGGCAACAGTAATCGTTTTATTTAAACTGAAATTGTTGAAATAAAATGGTTTCCCTTTTACTACCTTATTTAGGGTAAAGTGCTAAAAATCTATAAAAGTAGGTATAATATTTAGACACGTGCCTGCTGTTCGTGAATGTCACAGAGTCTCCTTCCTTTAATGTATTACTATTAAAGGGTAGAAGCCTACTCACTATATAGTAAAGTTGGTAGAGAAATCTGTTCATGACGACTGGATAGAAAAATTATATTGAACTGTCATGCAGTGTTTGAAAAAATGTTAAGGGAAACTGCAGACTGTGTTGCCTCCTACTGGGTGTCACAGCATCTTATTTTACTCCACCCTTGACAGTTATTACAGTGAGCGACAGAGTAAAAGCCAAAGACCTTTCTGTGGCCTGGAATATCATATGCCACATAGCCTTCTCACCTTCATGTACCCTTCTCCTGTTGATATTCAGATCAGGCTCTCAGAGACACAAATTCCTCCTTTCTGATCCTTTAGTAAGTAGAACAAGAATGTTCTCTGAATTTCAGGGCACAGAAATTGCATGCAATGTTCTCTCTAGAAAAAAAGATGACTTAGAGGTGGATGTGTGGAGAGAGTCTAGGTGGAGATGAAGGAAGGGGGAACCATGTTCAAAATATGTGGTATGGAAAAGTTATTTTCCATAAAAAAAAGTTCTCCAAAAATTCTCAAGGCTCAACTAATACTAGTATTGGGATCAGGGAAACTTTGAATCCATCTCCAAAAAGAAACAGCGGTATTTCCACTTCTCTCCTGTGCTTGCCACTCCCTTTGCCACACATTATTGTTTCCAGATCACTTTGGCCATGTGCAGTAGCAAGAGAAGCTGGGAAACGAAGTGTTTGGCTTGTGAGGAGCATAATTAGTGAGAAGAGATTTAGGATTGATTTTTGAGTGAATCCATCGCCGATCTCATTATCAGAAACAGGTAAACCAATAACTGTAAAATACCCACTCATAGCAATCATGGTGGCTAACTTAACTTGTCTTCATTCCAAAAGGCTCTGGGAGATCTAGAGAAACCTCCCCAGATCTCTTTGCTTCTTCATATAATGAAGACTCTTCTATTTTTATTCCAAAGTTTTATGGGAGTATCTATAACATCATCACTGCCCTGTGACAGAGTGTTAAGCTGTGCTTTTCTACGGACTCATTTCTATGTATTAATGAATCTTAAGTACAGTAAGACCCTCAACTCTTCCTGATGTTTGTACTTGACCCTGGACCCAATAAAATGACTGACGCTCTGCCAGAAACAAATTTCAATACTCCTTAGCCTAAGTGGGTAAGAAAGTTTTTAGCTGGTCAAACCTAGAATTTTCTCGGTTTTATTGTGGCTCAACTTAACTTTCTTCTGGGCTCAAAGAGGGAAAGAACAAATTTTTCAGGAGTCAAATTGCTTTCTGGAGAACAAAAACCAGGAAATAACAGAAGGGATATTTACAGAATTGTAACATGAGTTTCCCTATAATTGTGACACTTTTCAGAAATATGACTCTCTATAAAATACATCGTTAAGGATGGCACATGTAGCAGCTTCTAGAACTGGTTCATGGTAACCTGCCCCCTTAAGATGTGCTACACTTTTCTATTGGCATCATCCACATATGACATTCCCACAACCTAGTCAGAGGATCACGTAGGCTGACTCTCCTACTTCACTGAGACTGAGAGAAGTGCTATAAATGTGGCCAGGCAAGCGTCCATAGAGTCTTTATTTCAGGTCATGCTGATAACGGAAAAGTACCAACATTCTTCAAGCTCTACCTCCAGAACCTCTCATAGCACAAAATTCACCATCAGTTAAGTCCCAAGAAATGAATCAACAAGTGTAACTTGACTCAGCTGACATGCAGAATATATATTTTAAACCACTTACAGTAGCCATTATGAACTCCGAGTAATTTTGCAGTTGTGTAAATGTATCCTTGCAAATGTGAGTGAGTATATAAAGACAATTATTGACATAGCTATATCTTGAAGGAGCTAAAGGATACTCTATAACTTTGTGTTTCTGGCTTATTGGCTCCTTGTATTTAGGGTTTCCCATGATAGCACATCTGGAGTTGGTTTGGGTTCCATCTTTTAATCCCAGAGCGTAAGTTTGCCTACCTCATTTAAAACAGCAATATTCCATTCTATTTGTCTTAGTCCAGTGACCTGAGTTCGCAGTTGCCCTTCCCACTCCAGCTTCAGTTGGCACTTCTGAAGGTCAGAGACAGATGGCTTGATGCTTATTGAGGGAGTGTTGGGCTAAGGGAACAAAATGAGGCAGGAAACAGTGAATTGGAGTGATGTACATGCAAACTAAGTGTTCTAAGCTACAAAGGAAGTGATAATGCTGTAAGATAATGCTGGGAGAACAATCATCCACAACGGTCAAAGGAAAACAAATCCCCCATAGTAGAAACTGGGTCCTTTAGATGGTAAGCTTCATTTTCAAAAGTACAGATCATGCCCCCTCTATAGAGAGCACAGCTGGCAACAGCTGGGAAATGGCTTTCAGAGAGCCCTCCACTCAGTCTCTCACAACCAATGGAAATTGTTTTGTCCCAGGAAAACAAAACAGAGTAGCAAAGCAGGAAAGTAGTAAGGTAAGCTACAAATAGAGGTAAGCTAGTTCTGAACTGTCTTTTATATCTTTCATAGGAGATTGTTATTGTTGTTGTTGCTGTTGTTGTTGTTGTTGCTGTTGTTCCTTCTAAAGAAAAACACAGAGGATCCTGGAAAAGTTGTAGGGCACCATGGCCCCTTCCCACAGGACTACTCTAGGTCTGATGTATATTGAGAGGAAGATGAAGAGAAGGTCCTGCAAAGAAATACCAATTATTTGTTATTTGGCTAGAGTCCTCCTACAGAATCGCCTTCTCTTCCGTCCTGGATTTAAATTACTTGTCAGAAAAAGCGTGGAAATCTTCCAAGACAAAGCACTAGCTTCCCTCCTCCCTGCCTTCTGCTGACTGTCTATTCCAGTCATTGAGGTTTTTGTCTCTGTCCCTCATGCGGAACCATTTTCTTAGAAAATTATTAGGGTTTCACTGACATCAATCTGGATGAGACAGGAGGGGAGAGAACATGGGCAAGAGAGGGAAGAAATCCCTGTTTTTCTTCTGCTGTCAACGAGAGAAGAAAATGAAATATACCAAGATCCGTTTTTTTACTTGAACTCACTCTGGGCACAGAAACAAACTTTATTTCTTTTGTAAAATGTTCAATGCCACAAGTACTGCTGAGGACAGGAGAAAATATCTGTTTTTTAAGAGGTATTATTATGCAGCTATATTATAAGTAGCAGCTTGAGAAGTAGTTATGTATGATTCATAGGGCTATCTGGGACAAAAACCCAACACCCCTAGGTGACTTTTATCCTTTAAATCCATGGACATATCATCGAGAACAACTTCTTGGCTTGGAAGGTAAGCTGGCACTAGACATCATGCTTCTTGGAAGCTGAGGTGACCACAACAAGCATTATAAAGAAGCTTGACAAGAAAGGAGGTCTGGAAACCTCCCGAAGGCCTTACCACATGGGGAAGCACCCCTACAGGGAGCACAGCTGGCAACAGCTGGGAAATGGCTTTCAGAGAGCCCTCCAACACAGGCTCCCACAACCAACGGAAATTGTTTTGTACTAGGAAAACAAAACAGAGGAGCAGAGCAGGAAAGTAGTAGAAGAGGGGCGGAGCAGATCACCCTGCTATTTCTGCAGCATGGAGTAGACAAGCGCCAGGCCTTGCATTCCAATCCTTTGGATCAGGGTAAAATTGAATTGAACAAAGCAAACTATGTATTATTAATGGTGGTATATCTTTTAAAGATTTGATAGGGCAGGCACAAACATTGCAATAAAAAAGGGAAAGGCTCTTCAAAATTGGCAATTCTTTTTCTTTCAGTTTTCTCCCAGTGGGATAGTATATGCGTGTTTTCTCCTGTCTCCTTTTTTTTTTGGGGGGGGGGGCTTTTTGAACAAAGAGATGGGAATTCAAAACAGAGAAGAGAAAGAGTGCAAGCTGACATGGTACTGGAAGGGAAACCAGGAAGCTAGGAAAGGATGTGGGCAAAGAGACCGAGGGTGAAAGCAGGTTGAATTTAAAACGAGAACAGGGAATAGTCAGAGGACAAGACATTGGTGTGCTTCTAGAATACTGATCTTGCATCCCATGGCATCAATTCTGAAACTGGATCACCATTGGGAAAATATGCCTTGTCTTCCTAGTCTGGAAGGACAGAAGAGCATCCCAGAAGGTACCTAAATAGGAGGAAGGTGGAAGAAAATTATTTCCATCTTTTCACAGGCCTTTCTATTCGTCATCCCTCATTTTGTTCTCTGTGCCCACTGCACACAAGGGTATAGGCTTTTTCTTTACCTCTGGTTCTGCACAAAAGCCCAAATCACTAGGAGGTCCAACTTTTTGTCTACTCAGCTTCATGCAGAGATTCCAACATGACACTTACTCTAGCCTGAAAGAGCTAGCTAGAGATTGAGACCTTCTGTTTGCTGGCATTTTATTCTCAATTGTGATCTTAAGTGTGGGCAATCAGCTCTATGGCAGATCACATTTAGTCTACCAATCAGCTTTCTAGTATTTCTTAGCAGTGTCTGTCTGTCAGATGCTATAGTAGCTTCTCTACTTAGAAGCATTCATTTAACAGCAGGCACAATATACCTATAGTATGGTGTCTTAGTTAGGGTTTTACTGCTGTGAACAGACACCATGACCAAGGCAACTCTTATAAGAACAACATTTAATTGGGGCTGGCTTACAGATTCAGACATTCAGTCCATTACCATCAAGGCAAGAACATGGCAGCATCCAGGCAGGCATAGTACAGGAGGAGCTGAGAGTTCTACATGTTTATCTAAAGGCTGCTAGCAGAATACTGACTTCGAGACAACTAGGATAAGGGTCTTTTTTAAAAAATATATTTTATTTACATTTCAGATGCCATCCCCTTTCCCCATTTCCCTTCCCTAGAAAACCCCTATCTCATGCCCCCTTTTCCTTTTATACATTTTTAAAAATGTTAATCAAAGGCTTTATAAGTTTGGTAATGCTCAATCAGAAGTGTAACCCAATACCCAACCTAGATATATAAACTATCTTTGACTGGTTCAGACAGGTGAACATCTGCCTCCATGCCCCCCCCCCTCTCTCTTTCTCTCTCTCATCACCTAGCTTCACCCTTCCTGTTAAAATAAAACTTTTCTCTCAAAATTCAATTAGAGCATAATTATTCCTAATTGTACCAGTGAGGTACAAGATAGTCCTAATACCCAGTCCATCATTATGTTGACTAACCAGAACCTCTGTCATCTCTCCTAACTAAAACAGTTAGTTTTGAACCTGGCTTTTTTCTTGGCTTTAGAATGAATGTCAGCTGAAAACCATCCACTCAGATCTTTTCTCTCAAAGTAAATAGCCAGGATTGGCTATGAGACTATAGGTCTTCAACCCTGTCAGAAATCCAGAATGACTGAGTTAACTGAAATTATGGGAAGCACTAAGCATAGCTTCTAAAACTTAGCCAATTATAGAAACCGCTGAACACCTGGAAAGCCCCTATACTACCGACCTTTGGAGCATCAAATCTTCAGCCTTCTGGCCCAGAATCATCTGACAGACCTTAGTGATGCAGAATTATTAAGGGCTGATTACTCTGTCTAGGCAGATATAATCAGTCGACTATTCTGCAAGTGTGTCCTTTTCTGGACAGTAATTTGTCTGTAGATGGAAAGAGGCAATTCTTGCCTAGTGGCTGTCATTGCACAACTGGAGTAACTCCAAGGATGCTCAATTTCTTCTTAGAATCCATGACAGGAAGCTGTCAGGAGCAGACAGATCTCTAATCAAAATGAACATTAATATAGAAATATTTGTGACGTCAATTCTATGGACTTCTGACGTTTTGAAAACCAACTATCCATGTAAGGTAACCTGGACTGTTGTCTGTTAACTCCTCTCAGCTATTTCTAAATAAAATATGGAAAACACCCTAACAATAAACTCAAAGCCCTGAATTTGTTATAGTCCCTTAACTCATAGGCTAACCATCCCAAATCAGTTAAAAAAGTTAAAGAAGGACTGGGTCTAAGCCTAGTATTCCTAAATGTGTTATACAGGCACAATGCCCATGAGAGTATCAATATTCATCTCACTTTTATATCAATAAGAAGCTCATACCAATGAAAACCTTAAATTTGAAATCAAAGTAAATTTTGTACCATTTAAGAAATTATAACTTCTTCTTGATATTAATTATACAGATTTCTACCAATAGGTTATGGCTATGCAATAAGTCCTAGCTAATCCTCCCTGTTCCAACAAAACCACTACTTTTCCCTAGAAAGACAGACCAATATTAACCACCTTACTCCCCAAGCCCAGGGAATAGGGGCACTGACTCTTCTTTAACTTCTTCAAGCTGATTGAGGGCGTTGAGATATTAGAAGAAGGATGGGGGAAAAATAAATTGATAAGCCTCTGATGCTGTGTCTTCACTGCATCCAGATGGAATTCCAGGACAAGTCTGCTCAGTATGCTTGATAAGTAGATACAACAAGGCTGTGTATTCTGCAATATACAATTCTCAGAACAAGTTTTAGTATCAAGAAAAAAAATTTTTTTTTTCCTAGAGGGCTGATATTTTTTTAAAGATGTTGGTTCTAACAACTTTCCCTTTCCCCCCCCCCCTTTTTTAAAATTGGTTGTAATATTTACATTTCAAATTTTATCCCCTTATCCCATTCCCCCCACCACCCAGGAACCCCTTATCCCACCCCCCCTCCTTGTGCTTCTATGAGGGTGTGATTTTCCAGTTTCTGTGATGCTGTTTCCATTAACATAAACTGCCTCCTAAATCTCTAAATCCTTCCCTTTGTGTTATTAAATCTCCTATTTTTCTTTTTTTCTTTCTTTTTTCTTTCTTTTTTCTTTTTTTTCTCTTTTTTCTCCTTTTTCCTCTTTTTTTTAATCTCTTTTAAAAAATTTGGTATTATATTTACCTTTCAGATTTTATCCCCTTACCCCACTTCCTCCCACCACCCAGAAACCTCCTATCCCATCCCCCCTCCTTATGCCTCTATGAGGCAGTGCCCCCACCTACCCTCCCACTACCCCCTCCCCACCCTCACATTCCCCCCCACTCTGTGTTCTTTTTTTTATGGGACCAAGAAACTCCTCTCCCACCTATGCCGGACAAGGCCATCCTCCCCTACAGCTGGAGTCATGGGTCCCTCCCTATGTGCTCCCAGGCTGGTGGTTTAGACCCTGGGGGGCTCTGGTTGTTGTTTGGTATTGTTGCTCTCCTCCTGGGGTCACAAACCCTTGCTGTTCTTTCAGTCTTCTACATTCTCCATTGGGAAACCCTTGATAGGATAAGGGTCTTAAAGCCCACACCCACAGTGACATTCCTACTCCAGGAAGGCCACACCTACTCCAACAGGGCCTAACCTTCTAATAGTGCCACCCTGGGCCTAGCATATATAAACCATCACATATAGTGTGTGATATTCACTAATGCACCCAATTATTCTAAATATCTATGGATAGCAATGTTCTGACTATGGAAATTAGAGATAGACTAATGCATATGGAGTTATTGACCTCACTTACAACTTAAAACACAGTGAGTAAATCCTGTAATATGGTTTTAAATGCCACTTACATGCTGATGATGCGCAAACCTTTTCCCTGAACTCTTAGGTCTGATGTGCAAAACTTTGCCATTTCCATTACACGGCCAAATCATCCATCACAAGTTGGGTAAGCCAGACATCTAGCTATTGGTTTCTGGGCCCTTCTCAATTCTGTCCTCAGTTACTCTATCCAATCTTTGAAAGACACAGACGATTTTTTTCTGTTGTTCAGGACAAAACACGATGGAGCCACCTTCCATTTGTCCTTTCCCAAGGTCCTCCTATAAGCAAATCCTCTGATTCTGCATTTAGAGAATATCTAGAGTATATACCATTGCCTCTTTAGCACAAGGTCCCACAATTTCTCTTGAAGCCGCATTCAGGTACCATCTCCATTTCTCCTCTTACCCCCTTCAACACTAAAATCAAACCTTGGAAAATGGAAGTAGAAACATGTATTGCTTTAGAGGGACCCCTGTCTCACAGTTAAGTTCCAAGTGTGTATGATTGTCCTTAAGAGTCATGTGGCCTGGCTGCTAGTTCTGAATATACCTCCTGTTACCCTCCCCCGTCCCTGTTTAAGATTTATCATGAAGATCATGATCCTATCATCCAGATGCTGTGTACACTCATTGCCCCTTTCTCGCCCTGGACGTGTGACTGAATCTTGCTCTCACACCCGTCAATGTCTCTATTAACTTGTCACTTTACCTATAAAGTAGTCATTGTCTAAACTGTGCTCCCCAACTCCTTTATGTTCTGTGTTTCATTTCAAGTATCTACCATGTCTACCATGATTTATTTCTTTTCTATGTCAGTTTTAACATGCCTTCCTTTATCAGAATGTGAGCTCTTTGTTGGCAGGACCTATAAATATTGTGAATGTTGGTATAGACTCAGGCCTAAGAAAAGTGTGTCACTCAGAGGACCTCAACACATACCCATTGAATAAATGAACTGATGTGTCAAAGAATAAACTGAGTATATAATATCATTTCAGAGTGACCAGTGGTGTACATAAAAATAATTCACAAGAGAAAGGATGAGGAACAGGTGTTGGGTCTAAGAGATATCTGAAAGACAAAAAATAGGATTTGCCAACAGATTGGCAGTGGAGTGTGAGAGAAACTGAGGAGTCAAGAATTAGTCTCAGATTCCAGGCTTCCCTTCTGGTTTTTCTGGTGGTGTCTTATACTAAAACTGAGGCAACCAGAGGCACGGCTTTGAGGAGGTATTGCTAGGGTGAGAGTTCACCTCAGTTATAGCCTGAGTCCTCTGCTCCCTGATTGTTAGTGTCACCAACAATCTCTTGTTTCTATGTGAGCCACACCCATTGCCATCTCTTGACCACCTCGATGGACTGCATCTGCTGAACTGGGAACAACTATGCAGTCAACCTCCCTTCAGTGCTTTCTCTCAGCTACCTAGTCACATTGGCATGAAATGTACCAAACAGAAAAAGCAAGAAATAAGTCTTCAAACATGAGAGACTGTACTTTCCAGAGGGAAAGCAAGAGTCAAATAGAAGTCGCTGGTGTATCTATCATACGTCATGTGGCCATGATGCCTCGCAATATCACTACCCCATGCACACCTTAATACTTAAAATGTGGGTAGAATATACCCATCTTCTGAAAGTAACCTAGATCTGCTCTTGGGAGAAAAGAGGAAAGCCAAGAGGTTGTTTCCCTCGGACTGTAGAGAGGGTGGTAAGAGGGATACATTGCTAGTTTTTAAAACACTCCCAAACTTGTCAGGAGATTTTGCACCATAGCAAAAGAAAGTGGACCACAGCCGTGAGAAGAAAGCAACATGATTCTGTCTCTTCATTCACTTTGCCTATATGCTAAGAGGTGGCCAAAGAGCAATTCACAGAAGACATAATATTTTCACAAGGGCTCTTAGAAAGAGCACACAGAGTTTCCAGGTCAAGAGGCTCTAGGCTATTCTGCTAGCAAAAGCAGCTTAAGCATTGCAAAGGCTTGTGTGGTAGGGCAGATCCAGAGAGCAGGAGACGTCAAAAGCAAAGAGGAAAACAGTAGGGGCTGATACTTAAAAGACAGGTGTGAGCCAGTTAGTAGAACCTCCCCCCTATGCCCCACTAACTCCTCCCTGAGAAGCCTGTAAATAAGGAGGAGGTGAAAGAGCTAAATAAATAAGCCCGTCTGCACAGATCCAACTGTTCACAGCCTAGAAGCAGCCTAGTGGAGTTGAATCTAGTCTGAAACACATGGTACTGTATAGTTATGCAATAGTCATACCTACTAAGCAAAGAAGCATGGCTGAACACGGGCCTCATGCCTTAAACCACTGCCTACTGGTACTGATCTTCAGCATCCTTGGCGACCATGAGGCAAGACTGAACTGGAAGCATCAAGTCTCTTTCCCATTTATAGATGTTTACTATGCTTCAATCTGGTTATTAAGAACGATTAGAGGGTACTTCTTGGTGGAACTCAAAGCTGGATGAAAAATATATATATATATATATATATATATATATATATATATATATATATATAATTTATACAAATGTACAGAAAGCAGGAGGGGAGCCTGAAAACCCATCAGAGAAAAGGGTAAGTCATCTCATGCAGCAAAAGTCAGTTTGTTTCCCAACTGCCCATACCTTTCTGCTCAGGGCCCAATAAACAATCAGGTCTCGTAAACACATATTGAATGGCTACAGAAACAGATGGTTGACTAAAGAGAGTTGGTCCCATGGGTATATTAGCAATTATAGTAGGTGATATGCCAGGACAGGGATTGACCTAGAGGCACTGGGGATGATAAGGAAGTCACACCAGGGACTCTTAAAGACTTTCACAATCATACTTAGAAAACGTGAAAACTTGCATTTGTCATCTCCTATGTGATGGGTTGAGCAATGGTCTCTAGTGACCCAACACAGTTGGCTTTTCTCTAAGCAGTAACTTGCTCTTTGTTGCAGGGTAAAAAGATCCCCATTGAAGATAAGAGAGCCCAGCTGTGTTTGGGTTTTACAGCCTGTCTCAAGATTTCCCTCAGATGTTTTGGTTTATGGCAAAGTTGGAAAAACAGTATTATCACGATCGTTTATTCAGCCACCACTAATAATTAATGTTTACTGAGTGCCGTTAATATGCAATGGAATTCAATAAGCATTGAATTAGTGTTGGCCTCTGTCCAGTGGGCTTGCTGTAAAGAAGAGGAAAACAAGTTATCACCCAAATTTTAATCTCTAAAAAATATGTTTATTTCATAGGCTCCCCTCAGTTACACTTTGCTAAAACGACTGAAGCTAATAAAGCTGACACGAAGCCTGACGGCAGTGTTTACGCCAACATTTCCCAAAATATGTTCTGTGGAAAGGACACTGCTAGGTGATACGTGGCAAAAAAAAAAAAAAAAAAAAAAAAAAAAAAAAAAAAAAAAAAAGGATGCTCAGGAAATAAATAA
The DNA here is from genome assembly GCF_011762505.2 of Arvicanthis niloticus. Classification (NCBI taxonomy): domain Eukaryota; kingdom Metazoa; phylum Chordata; class Mammalia; order Rodentia; family Muridae; genus Arvicanthis; species Arvicanthis niloticus. Next base: position 80,063,856 of record NC_047665.1, on the reverse strand, counting down.
ATACATTTGAAAAACAATGTCTTAAATAAACGTTAAGTGTGGGTGCTGCTGCAGGATTTTTGCTGCAGTTCCAGAGGGCTAACGTGCCTTGCAAGCACCAAGAGAGGGAGACATCTAAGCACATTCTAAACTTATTTGAGTATGGAATCATTTTATGAAGGACCATAAAAATGTGGGTTTCAAAAATCCGTCCTTATGTTTAAAATGCAGATTTTTTTTCCACAATGAAGGCGTTTTATTGCTTTGATATTTTCCCTATCCTCTTGGCTCAACAGAATCATAGTGGCATGCTTCTATCATTGTCAAGAAACAAGTGTGGTTAATTCTAGGGAATAAATCACTCTAGGGTGATGAGCACACCACCAGCTTCGGTCCAGGGAACCCTCCCCAGGACCCAGTGCATTATGGCTTCATTGGAGATTTTATAGGCCTGTGGGGACAGCCATTTTTTTTTGCTGCAGTTTTGACGCTCTGAGCACCAGCCTTTTGTGAACACAGATTGAGCATCCCAACCCAACAATCTAACATCCAGAGTACTATGGAACCTGAAGATGCTCAAAAAGTTGCTTTGGATTTTGTTGCTATTCTGGGTTTTGATGTTCAGATTAGGGAACGTTAAGAGGTTAAAAATAAGTAAGCAGGTGTATGGCATTATTAAAAAATCTGACAGACATTTCTAATTCAAAACATTTGGGGCAGGGCAGGATTTCCGGCTCTATTAATCCATGGAGTCCTTGCATATATAAGGGCTCAGAACACAGGGCCAACTGTAGGTGAGAGCCTAGGTCAGCTGAAACTTAGGCTAAGGACTGTGACTATGTGTACAAAGAAGGACACACTCATTAGAAAGTGGCTTGTATTCCTAGGATGTTGGCAGCACACCTATTTGGGGACATATCCATTTTACACCTAAATATTCATTTGAAAGAAATGAGTGAGTATATTCACAGAAAACATCGTGTAAAAATCTTTTATCACAATCACTAACAAAAAATGTGAAAATGGCCTTCATATCAGGCTGGATAGACAAGATATGGTTAAGTTCACCCAGAGGAATAGTATCCAGAAGTAAAATGTAAACACCTACCTTTGTACCCAATGCAAAAAAAAAATCTCCTAAAACATTGTAAATTAAGGAAAATGAGATTACATATTAGATGATTCCATTAATATAATGTTCTAAGATATCAAAACTTACTCAGACAATAGAAATCCTCTTGCCATTTGCCTTAATATAGATACAGAAACAGTCTTGTGGGTGGAAATCTTTCCATAGCGGAGGAGGCAGGAAGCAAATTTGTCATTTAGTGACTGAAGTGGTAGTTATACGGATGTTTACACTTGTCAAAACTCTTCAGAGCAAATGCTTAGAGTCCGCACCTCTGATGGTATACAAGTTGAGCTACAGTGAAAACAGTGAGCCAGAAATAATTGAACCCTTTACCTCATCCCCAGCACAGTGAAATGTGTTAGCTAGCCCCTTAGTCACGAGTTGTTCTAAATGCTTGCTAGTGTAGTAATTACAGGAAGTCACTTGTCACGTGCCAGAGGACATTATTCACTTTAATTTCTTGGAATGAAAGTGGTTGTTCCTCAGAGATGCCATTTTTCCCATCAGCCTGGACAATCTTCCTGACACATGGCAGTGAGAGTCAATTCCATATATATGGATTCATTGTGCTCCTGGGAGCTCTTTGTAAAAAACAAACATTTGGGATCATGTGGTCAGCTGATGAGTGGGCCTTTATTTTCATTAAAATAATTACAGACTCGTATTTCTTCCAGCTTGTATTTTTCTTGTCTCAGCCTAACATTCTATTGATTCACTGGTGAGTGATGGAGTGCTGCCCTATTCCAGACTTTCATTGTTTTTATTCATTGTATATGTGTGTGCACTCATGGCACGTGTGCATGCACTTGTGTCTTGGCACACATGTGGAAGTCAGAAGATAGTTGTGGGAGTTAGTTTTGTCCTTCCACCAGATGAGTTCCTGAGATGGAACTTGGGTCATCAGCCTTAGTGATAAGTATCTTCACCCAGCAAGCAGTCTTACCAGCCTCTCTCCCAATTCTTAAGTGGAACAGCAGACTAAAGCACATGAGTAAAGCCAAGGAGGGATGTATATCATCTACCACCGTCAACAGTTTTCTATGAAGTCATTCAATAGAAATATGTAAAAGTTGGTATAAGGGTGGGCCATAAATAGTATTAGGATTGATGAGCAATTATATATTACTACGTTTTATTTTCAAGAACACCATTTATTTAGTCTCGCTTCTAGATCTTTTGTTAGAACTGATGAGAATTGTGTAAATGATTCCATGATCAATGTAATTTAAGGAAGCATCGGGATAAGCCTTCTGCATTTCTGCTCTTCTTCTCACATCCCTTCTTTCTGTCATCATCCTGTATCCCACTACTTAAGCATTTACTGTTTTCTAGGCATTCTATAGTCTGTATTTCCATTTATATTATTTTGTTTCATAATTCTATAATTTATAGTTAGAAGTGGTAATTACCTCTCTTTCTAAAGCTCCTCACTTATGTCCCTATGTGTCCCAGACTCACTTAGTTGGAAAGGAAAGTGTGGGGCCATCTGCTTCTTCTGTCCTGGAGGAGTACATTTTGTTACAATAGTCATGAATCCATCTGCAGAAGGTATTTTGCTTCACTAGGAAGAGGGCATGAAGAAAGGTTCTTGGTGGAGGTCAAGAGACTCCCACCCTGCATCTAAGGATTTGGCTGCAAATGGAACCTGGAACCAGGTTACTGGCTTCCAGCATCCTTATCTGAAAACCTTTATGCACAGAGTACAAGTGGGTGGCCAGAGAGCACATGAAGTACGTTCAGAATTTTAAAAGCTTCGCAAAGTCCATAATGGATGTTTTCACTTCCAAGTTTTTACAATAAAGTTAATTAAATTTTCTAATACAAAAATGGCCAGCCTACATATTTTTAGTTAAATCATATTTGAGCATAATGAATACTGAGATTAAGAAGATGCCAGAGTTCAATAAAAATGTTGAAAAAGTAAATATAAGTTTAATTGGTAGGCAAAAATATTAAAAAAAAAATCTGAGAATTTATGGGGATAATACTTTTTAAAGGGTATTTAGTATTGAAAAGATTGAGAAAAGCCAAATGACTTCTAGAGTCCTTCCAAGTTTTAAGATGATTCTTTGAGTTAAACTGTTTTTTATAAGTGCAATAGTAGACAGAGTACAAGCATGAATGTGTGTCTTATACTCTAAGTCAGTGAACCACTGGGACTCATTCTGAGATTGTGTCTTTAGAATAGTATAACACTGAATACACAGTGTCCTTCCTTACATGAACATAGGTGCCTGAACTGTCACTAGGCTGTATCAGCTTATGGGATGTCATCACATGGGTAACTTGTCACCTCCTGAAAACATTATATGGAAGATGACTGTAAATGCTGCCAGGTCACTTGATGGTTTGTGGACAATTTCAGGACAGTTTAAGATCAAACCACTCACATTACACATAAGAAAGATGAGTCTAGGCCAGGTTCAAGTGCTTATAGAAGACCATGCAAATTAGTTTATCTGCCAGTCTTTCTTAAATATGTATGGATAGGAAGTTCTATATCAACCTGCTATTTACAATATATTTTCACAGGTATCATGACATGTGAGTGTAATGGTTAGGTTTTCAACTTGACACAACTTAAATCAGTTCAATAATGGATTGCCTAAATCAAGATGTCCTGTTGACATATCTGTGAAAGCTTTTATCATTGTTTAATTGATGTGGGAAGTGCTTTCCTGAATTGTTGGTGGCAACTTTTCATGGTGGAGGTACATAGGGAGGGGGCATTTCAGTGTCATAAAATTTGACTTCCTTTTTTTCTTGGTCAGCACAATCTGGCTCTGACAAATTGTCATCAACCTTTGGTTGTATTTTGGATTCTAACTTAAGCTTCCTTTTATTTTGAACAAAAAAGACAGCATTCAAGAACAAAAGTAGAAAATTAACACATGTGAGCAGCAAACAACAAAACCAAAACAGAGAGTTGAATTCAGGCTGACTAATTTCTTGTCCCATTTTCCTTACCTTTCTCAACGCAGCAGATTCCTGTGATGATCACCTTTGTTTCACTTCTGAATTTTCAGCAGATCCTTCTTCCAATAAAGTCCTTCACTGGGTCTCTTGTTCTTGCTGCCCCACTTTGGGTCCCAAAATAATGTTGGGGTCCACACTAGCCCCACGTTGGGCGCCAAAATAATGTTGGGGTCCACACTAGCCCCACGTTGGGGCGGCCAAAATAATGTTGGGGTCCACACTAGCCCCACGTTGGGGCGGCCAAAAAAAGTCGCAGCCCAGGCAAAATGTTGAGGCCCAGGCCAATCCTCGTTTGGGCGGCCACTGTATTCCGGCTCAAGCTGCCGCTCCGGTCTGCAGGTTGGGGTTCAGCAAGAGTGAGGGTGAGGGCAGACTCTACCTAATGTCTGATGTGTCTGATTCTCCCTCTATAGTCTGAATCTCTATTGTCTGCCTCTGCCTTTTATATGTCTTACTTCTAAGCCACACCTCTAAGTTACACCTTTAATCATGCCCTTAGGTCTTGTCTCTAACTCTGATCTCTATACTTCTAAGTCATACTCTTAAGTCACACACCTTTAATCTCACGCACCTTTAATCTCAAGGTTTCTAAACCAAGATTATCGGAGTGTGCTCAACTGTTGTAGGCTATTGTAATCCAAATCTCATGTCAGGGTATATGGCTCAAGATGGCTGCAAAGCTGATAGCCGCTTTTTCTGCTAAAAGTTGGCCCCCAACAGCTCCTAAGTGATGTCAAATTAGATGTGAACCCACCCTAGTACCTTTTTTATAATGGAATCATCTCTTAGCAGGCCCTGCCTCCAAAATCATATTCTAACATGCAGGGTATTTGTGCTTCTACTTATGAATGTGGAGGGTGATGGAGTTCCATTTGTAGTAAATTAGTGCATTGCTAACTCTCTCATCAGTGTTTACAACTATAAGGTAAGTTTCAAAGTCCCTTGTGGTAGCATTTTTGCTTCTGCAAATTTGATGAATCATTAAAGCACAGTAAGAGACAAGAAGATGCCTATCTCATAGCCCTGGAGATTGCTGAGCCCTGAGACCTGAGATTCAGCACACAACTTTCTCAGTGTTGCCCTTTGTTCTTTTCTCAGGCTTTCTATGTCTCAAGCAGGAGCCACAAGAGTGAATGGAACATGGCGAATAAGAAAGTCCCCAAAATTCAGGTCTAGTGAATTAACTCAAGAGTAGCATTTCCAGGTGTGGTGGCAGAGAGGACTTAGCAGTGAATGTGAGCTCAGACCCAGTTGCAGGCTAGCCCAGGGGCATGGCTACTGTCATCAAAGAGCATCTTCTTCTTCCAGTGAGGTGACACCAAAAGTCAAAGTGTAAGGGATGACTATCAGTTTCACCAGTGGTGACTGTATCAGTCGAGCCACCTCTTACTAATGTGTTCCACACACAGTTGTAGGCTGTGTGTCTTGACTTCAGATATATTAGAGAGATACACATTCTCAGAATGTAATCCCTTTGTTAGGTTTATAATGTTGTGACAATCTAGAAGCATTCAGATTTCCCAGAGCACCACCACTAGGAAGAGACTGAACCAACAGGCTAGGAAGAATCCTTTTGCATCATCAGGTCTTCAGAAACCGCTTCTGTGTCTTATGGTCTAGGGCTCATCCTCCCCCATCCCCCTTCAATTAATTCTGATCCTTTTTATAGATTGCACAAATTCACGAATTGATTTTCACGAAGTTTTTCTCAGATTGAGAATGGTACCCGTTGGGGTGGCAGTGACAAAGGCCATTCCTTTGGCTGCTGCTGTTTGGCGCTTCTTGACCTTGGTAGGGAGTTAAGTGCTCTGAGTTGGAAAGCTTTCCCTGCCATGTAGCGAATAGCTGCTCTCTCTTACCAGAAGCTTCACATATATATGTCTCCTTATAACTGAGCAAAGGAAGTAAGCTCTTCAGCTTGCAGTTGAGAGAAATGGTCTGACAGCCTAGGAACACATGGAACAAACTCTCCGGTTGCTAAGGGATAAGAGGCATTTAAAAAAAAAAAACATGCATGGAAGCGGATGACTCACTTGGTGGCCTGTTGATCTGATGATACAGAGATGTCGGCACAGTGCTCTAAGGTCCAGAAATAGATAACAACATCATCATCCCAGCTTGTGCTGGCCTTGTAGTGATGATGCAAGGGGCCACAGCTGTGGACTCCAATGGGAAGAGATGGCTAGGATAAGCTGTACTGCCCCACACAGGTCCCACTGCAAGTCAGCTTGCTTCCTTGTGTTTGTTCCACTGTTCTGAAGCCCTGGCCAGGCAGCCTGCTGCTGTGACCTAGTTACCATGGAGAACTTACATATTCTCAGCTCCCTTGCTGCTTTTACGGGCAGAATTACTAAAGAGAATGACTTTGCTGCTAAGAAATATAAATATTACAGAGAGATGCTCATTTTCTCCCTCTATGATGATTATTACAAAAAATATGCAAGATGACTTCATTACAGAGCTCTTTCGTCTACAACAAGCCAGTGGTGGGCTTCCACAGCAGTGGGCAATGCTTCTAGGAACTGGATTGTGTTAACCCTTGACCATGAGAGAGATACAGTATAGGGCCAGTTATCTATTCATTGAGTTTGTGTGCAATGTTCATCTCATGCTAGTCACTGGGAACCCAAAAACTGATCAGATACTGTGTTGCCTACACAGAGCATTAAATCTAAGAACAGAAGCTAGAATACCAAATAAGTAAGTGAAATTTTAATATTTTTTTAGTAGACTCTTGCACTGAAGGCAAATGTGTGATAGAAAATAGAGCTACAGGAACATGTACGCATTTGTACATATGCTGGGTCCTATCTTTTCTTAGGAAGGCACATTTCAGGAAGCATCCTCAGGCGGAATCTTGAGTGTGAGCTCTTCGGGGTTTCAGCTATCCCTCTACTGTTCTCATCCATTGTTCTGTCTTCCAAACAAGAAAGGAAAAGGTGAAGGCCAGTGGTGAAAGGCTGAACGTTTCCTCACATTTTGCTGACATCCCCGTCTTGTAATATAGTCTCTGCAGCTGCAAGAGAACCTGGATCAATGAGCATTTTCCTCTGGGTTCCTGGAGATCCTGACGAAAACTGGTATTTTTGTAAGCAAATGGAAGCATCATAATCAGCTTCTCCAGTGGTCCACGATGAACCTTCTCTCATGATAATCACATGCCTATGGAATTCTTTCCCACACTGAATAAGGTTGGGCTGTGGATTACAGCAACCTTTCTTATTTGAGTCTCTGACTTGGTGTCTTGCTATAACAATTAAGTGGCTCCAATAATAGGTTTACCTATAGCAAACTAATTTCCAACCCTCTGGATAAGCCAATCCAAGAATTTCTTCAGTCCTGTTAAGCCTTCAGCTGACCACAGCCCAGCTACATTAGACTACATTAAAGAAACCTCTGAGCCAGACACACACAACTACATGTTTGTGTGATGAATAAATGCCAGTGGGAGATAAAAAATACAATATCTGATCAGTATTTCTGAAAGTCAAACTTTCTAGCTGGCAAATACAGTAGTTACTTTCTAAAAAATACATGTAACAAGATGATTGCAGATAAGGAGTAATGAGAGTCTGAGTGTTACTTGGATGGTAGTTAGTGTTATCTTGGATGCTGGTTGTTGGTACCTGACATTGAGTGGTGGAGTATACACTTTTGATGTATTAAGATGCATAATAAATGTCTCAACTTAATGTGGGACCTTCCCCTAAAACAGCTTCTAAAAAAGAGGAAGCATCATTCTTCTCAGACTTCATATAGCATATTACATAATTCAGAGTGTTCTCCTAATTACTTATTTAGAACAGAAGTATAGCCTGTTGTAGTGACATATGCCTTTAATCCCAGCACCTGGGAAGTGTAGGCAGGCAGATCTGTAAGTTCAAGGACAGCCTGGTCTACAGAGCAAGTTCCAGGACACATTGAGATAGAAAAACCTTGGTGGAGGCAGAAAGAAGAAAACAAAACCCCAAAACCACAAATAGAAAAAAAAAAAAAAAAAACCAGAAACAGTGAAGTGACACTTAAATGAAACAGAGTCACCTGCAACTGCCTTATTCAAAGTTACTTTGGAATACTTAGGGTGGCTGTCTGATACAATCAATCTTTCCTAAAAGATTAAAGATTTTAAACCTTGAATTAAACAACTGTTTTTGTAGTTACAGTTTTAACAACCACAAATGCTCAATATCATGGCAAAAAGATATGTTAGCAATCATTTAAAAAAGCAGTGTAGTGAGTGCAGATTGTGGATGCATACAGCTCCACAAAAACACAAGGCAAACATCCAACACGTATGCCAAAATTGTAACCATGGTTTAGTTGCATTTTTAGATATATTGCCCAATTGAAAATGTTCACTTCTTACAAATAGCTTGATTATACAGCGAAGAGGAGGCATGCACTTTGGTTAAAAGGGGATTTGGAGTGTAAGGAGTTGTATCAGTTGACACAAAAATGCTAAGAATCTGTAAGGAATTGTATCAGTTGATGCAAAAACACTAAGAAACTGTATGTACAATTACAAAAACACAGCCAACAAAGTGTTGACAATCTGGAGAGGAAAGGCCCTGGGACCAAACCGAAGGAATGGTAGAGAAAGAAGCTGGGCCCCAAAGCCCAAATGTGGACAGCAGCATTGCCTAGACTGAAGAGCACATTCTCTGAACCATGGTATGAGATTGGGCACAGTTGAGAATCTGTGGGTGTGGACCCTCCCAAGACTCTTCACATTCATCTGGTCTAGTTCTCTAAATCTTAACACCAGGTATCTGGCCTCAGAGTTGTTAGCGCCCTACTTTTGGAAGCAGGCTGAAGAGTGAGTAGGAGAGGCTGGGTTTGAGTTCAGAATCCTTGTTTCTCAGTGTCATAGAACATGACACATGATTGCGAGAGGCTATAGTGTCTAGAAGTTTGTATCATTTGGTCCCCTTCCCTCCTGACCCAAAAGCACCTTTCCTGCAATGTTTCATTTCTCCACTCTGGGTATTCTCCTTTGAGTACCCTTGCTGGGTGTGCCTGGCAATAGTGTGCCAGCCTAGTACACAGGAGCATTAAACTTTATCTCTAAATCCACCTCCAACTCTAACATTTTAAATGTCTACAAACACTTAACTCATATGATGCCTTTAAATAATAAAACAAGGTGGAATATAATTAAGGGGCAAAGTGAGCTGTACAGACAATTTGTGCAGCGAGCACGTCTTTTTAAGTTGACTAATGTGACATTGTTCTCCTAAAAAAGAAAACTTCAGCATTTTATTTTCTGAATTACCTTGATCCAAATTAGGTCAAGGGAGGGTGAGGGTGGAGAATTGGAAAAGTCCCAGAGTGCCTTGCAGGTGATGCAAATTCTGATTGTCTTTGTAAGCCCACTGAAAGGAGAGGAAAGGCCAAAGCTGCATGGTTGTGTGGACCAGGGACAAGTCTGCCTCCATCTCAGGCAAGGTCCCCATTTGCAGAACAATGAGCCTTCAGCCCAGTGGACAGTCTGTTATCAGCCAGCTGCAGGCTGGAAAATAATCTCCAGCCACTAGCAACAATGGGTGCTGTATCTGAGGCCAGGTAATGAGGAGTCTTTAAACTGCATCAGCTCCATTTTGTTATCCTTTAGTTTTACACTTCTCAGCCCAGAATAGCCTTATCTTTTCCTTTCTGTTGTTCTGTGCACCTCTCTCCCCCTCCACAAAGGGAAAGATATTAGGTGGCCTTTTTGCTTTCCTTTCCATTTCCAATTTGAAGCCTCTGCATAGTATTAAGACTCCCCAGAAATACATGTATGTGTGCACAAAATTAAAATGACCTGCCTCAGTTTCTTTTGTTTGAGATTAGGTCCAAGATAGAAAAATGTGCATATGAATGAAGGATCAGTGTCAGCTCTGGGTCCTTACTGAGGCTATAATCTTTAAAAGGGGCAGAAATTCGTCTATATCTGGGCAATCAGGGTCACTGTAGGCAGCAACTCCTGTATCAACTTTCATATATGTTCAGAGATACCAAACAAGGAATAAGAGTTTGAACTCCAAGATCAACCACCCTGCGCTGCTGATTCAGTACAAAGTGCTAATTGGTTCTTTCAGTGTTTTCCATTTAAAAGCCATTCCTCATTCCAATACATATTGACCAGGCTTGAGGAAACATCTGGTTTTTGTGCACTCTCTTGGGCTTTCTTCAACAGAGCCGCTCTGTGTCATGATCTTCTATCTATATGATACCTCTCATGTATTGGCAAGGAAGGATGTCCCAGGTACTTGAAAATATCTGAGTATATCTTTCAAGAAAATGACACATTGGCGGAAGCTAACAGCTGTTGACTTTTTATTTACAACCATAAGACAGACATGGGGAGCAGTGACCTGGGTGCGTGCAATGGACCTACTACACCCTTTGTTTTCTCGATTTTGGAAACAAGTGTAGGTTAGCAATGAAAGGGAAGGATTTGGTTTTATTAAAAAATGAATACCTGGAAGTTTTCAAAGTGAATTCCAAAAGGAGTTAAACATAAAAATGAAAGAGCATTCAAAATGATAGACGATATTTTTATAACCTTGAGTTTGGAAATGACTTCAGGAAGACTCAAAGTGCAGATGCTATCAAAGAAAGGGTTGATGGATTTGGCAATGTTAAAAATTACTACAGAGCAAGATGACTATAATGAAATTAAAAGGTGCATATTTCTGAGAGAAAATATATATAATATTTATAAGGGTAAATGGATCATGCACAAAATATACAATATAAGAATACAAAATAATTCAACAGCAAAAATGAGTATACACACAGGAACATGCAAATGGGCAACAATATAAGAAGATACTGGTTTTGCTGAAAATCAACAGATGATAAACTACGTCCAGTAGATAATTTCACAGCAATGAGCTTGGCAGAATTAAAGGAGGCAGACACCACGTGGTTTGGAGAACCTAGAAAGCAAGCCTCCTCATGTACCACAGATGAGAGTGAAAAGTGTAAGCCTGGTGTTGACCCATCTGGCAACGCTGATCACATTTTAACTGAGTATCTGAATGGGTTTTAGTTTTCCTTTTTAGAATTTGTTTCTCTGTCTCTGTCTCTGTCTCTGTCTCTCTGTCTCTATCTCTGTCTCCCTCTGTGTGTGTGTGTGTGTGTAGGTCAGAAGTGGACATTGGGGCCTTTTTAAAGAGATATTTATGTAAAGTGACCAAATGCAGAGGGACAGCCACAGCCTGTGGCAACTAAATAAGAAACTAACTGTTACCCAGGTGGAAAACATTTGCCTGGCTTGAGAGACACAGATTGCCATTCCACCTATGTGACAAGCTGTGGCAAGAGGATGACAAGTTCAAGGCCTTTCTGGGCTCCTTCTGTCAGATTGGAAAACAAGAGCAAGAGCCTATTCCAAAAGGATGTAGCTTAATAGCAGAGTGTTTGCCTGCTGTTTGAAAGAAAGCTCTGGAATGAACTCCAATACAGGGAAGAGATGGGGTGGGATATTTAAACATAGTGTATCTTCTCTGCCGCTCATAATATGAAGGGTAGAGATGCTGAGGAGACTGTGTAGTAAATCATCTGCCACACAAACATGAGGTCCTTAGTTCTGCTCTCACACCCATGCAAAAGTCTATCATGGTGGCATGTATGTGTGACTGCATGGGAGGAGGCAAACCCAAGCATACCCTGGAACTCATTGGCCAGCCATTCTATCCAAATCTTTAAGTGCGAGGTTAAGTGAAAGATTGTCACAGTTGAGAGTGATTGAAAAATATTCCCAATGTTCACTTCTAGCCTTCCACCCACACACACATACAGAGAGACAGAGACAGAGACAGACAGACAGAGAGAGACAGAAAGAGACAAAGACATAGAGACACAGAGATGCACACAGAGAGACATTCTAAAAAAACAAAACCTATTAAGGCATGGGTTTCCATGAAAGTAAATTTCTATATAGTAATAAGTTCATTATGTAATACACAAACACACACACACACAGAGAGAAAGAGAGAGAGATCAATATGCATATACATGCCTTTAGAAGCACAACTGAGCAGAACATGTAACACATTTAGGCTGTGCCTCAGAGAGAGGGAGGGAATTGGAAGAGTCACGTTTTGAATAGTGGCTATTGTACTCCCTCAGTGCTTGGATCTTTTCCAGTGAATATTCTTGTTTATTAAATATGTAACAGAAAAGGGATTTTAAAAATTCAGATACAAGTCTCACAGCTAATTCATTGTTAACAAATTGAGGTGTTTATCCACAAGAGGGAACTCACTGCCTGCTTCAATAAACCTTGTCAAAAACCCATTGACTGAGGAGGCCTTAGGCCTCAAGAAGGACCTTAATACTGCCACTTGACTAAATCGATGTCGCATCCAGTCACTTTCTAAATGTCTGTGTTTATGTCTACAGTCAAACACTACTCTCAGCCTTAATCAGACTTGCCTATCTTTGTTCTGATACGAGTGAATACAAGACCTATGGCTTGTATATGTATCTGCACAAGATGAGGAGACTAAGGATGCTTGGGGCTCAGCCCTGAATGGGACATTTATGCCACTCTCTTCAGGCATAGGGATTATTTCAAAAGATGGAGTAGAAAGGACTCGAGACCTGTAAGAGAGAGAGAAAGACTATAAAATGTCATCATCTAAGCACCACATATCACACAACTGTGAACTCACTGCATCTTTACTGTCCACAAAAGTTGAGCCCACATGACAGCTAACTATGGGCGGGGCTGGAGCCTATAGGTCCTTCCAAGTATAGCTGAACTCTTGGCAATGAATAGATTCCGGCAGAGGGTGAGGCACAGTATTCATCTGTGGACTGACTAGTGAGCCCAACATGGTTTAATGGACAGTTCCAAACCCATAGTCACACAGAGGAGCCAGCTTATACTCTGTGGAACAGCAAATAAGACAGACACTCATGAATGTTGGAAAGAGGTTTGTAGAGAAGGAGGGGGCTGGCAGGGGCTTGGAGGGAGGGACGCAAGAGTAAGGCAAAGAAAGAGTAATAAAAAAGCATTATATCCAGAAATAAAATAGCCACCAAACAGAATTTATTAAATAAAAACATTAGCACCCTAACAATCAAGGTGTCATTTTGTAAAACCTTATAAAGGCATCATTGATATATCTTCCAAGATAAAAGCTACTTTTAAAAAGTAAGAACCATTAAAGTGAGAAATAATGGGGAAAGGCTATTTGATTAAAGTAAAAAGGTATTCATTCATTCATTCATTCACTCATTTAACATATAGTTGTAGAGTAGCTATGATATCCCAGGCTTATTCTTAACATTAGACACACAGAAATAAACAGGACAAAGTATTTGCCCTTATGAAGCTTAGATTCTGTAGGCTGGCTGAGAAGGGTTGGGTGGGGTGAGATCAGGTAATGAACAAGTAATAAGTACACATATAATGTTAGAGGGTACAGAGTCCCATGTTAGTATAAGCAAGGAAAGGAGGCTGGGATCTGACGGCAGAAACAGAGCCCTCATTGATGTGAATTCTGAGCGACATTTTGGAAGAGATAACTTCTGTTTTAACAAAGTGTCCCACAATACTGGCCTATGGAGAAGCCTGTGATGCATTTTATTGATTGATGATTGATGCAGAGGGAACCTGCTCAGTTTGAGCAGTGTCACACTGGGCTAGTGGTCCTGAGTATTAGAAGAAAGCCTCGAGGAGCAAGCCATGAGCAGCAATCCAGTCAGCAGTACTCCTCATGGCTTTTGTCCAAGTTCCTGCCTCCAGGTTTATGTCCTGAATTCCCATCCTGGCTTAAAGATGGACATAAAAATTGTAAGATAAAACCCCTTTATTCCTGGATTGCCATGGTATTTTATCACAGTGATAGAAACCCTAAGACAATATAGGTCAGCAACATGTAGGAACAACATCTCTAGTCCATGTAGCTTGCTTGGCTGATAGCAAGAAGAGGTCCTTTAAGGAAACTGGTCCAGTACATTAACACTGTGTCAGAGTGGGTCTCGAACAGGAAGCACCTGACTTACATTACTTGGACTTGAAAGCATAATAGAAAAAGGTCAACTGACTATTGTTAATCTCTTAGGTGTTTATTGGCACATCTCAGGAAAGACATGAGGCTCTGCATTGCTCCTTCACAAAGCCAGAGTCTCTGGTCTGGGGATTGCACTTCATTTGGCCAAACCTCAGACTTCCCTGTATAATGCAGTAGAGCTGCTTGGACCAAACTCTAGGCTCAGTAATTCAAAATAGTATTGCTCTCATATGAGTATGTGACACTGCCATGGTTCACTGTCTTGAACTCTAGAGATGGGAAATAGGGTCCGAGGAAATATACGGAAATATCTGCCGAAGAGATGGTGGTTCAGGAGACAAAATGGAGAGGAAATGAGAGGGTCTGGGTTGTGCATGCTAATGAGCTCTTCAAAGTGAAACTTGCAAATTATATTTACACAGAAATTATGTGGAGAAAGTTGAGGCAATTATATTGATACCACAAGTCAAATCTCCCAAAATTCTGGCTTCATTGATCTGGATAAGTGAATATATTTTAACATGATGAATCCTTGATATTGGGGAACGTTCTTTAATTACTGTGAATTAAGGAAAGCATCATGGCAACCAGTGGAGAATACTCATGGTCTTATAGAATGCCTGAGCCTTCTTTGCTGAGGTCTTTGAATTTCACCATTTTTGCTTCCCTACATGATCTTCAGGGGTAGTTTCCACATACAACCCTGCCTTCTACTTTGCATTGAAAGCTAATTAACTAAGCACGATCACCAGACATCTAGGTCTGTATAAATTGACTTCAGAGCTATGAGTTTCATGTTTGTCTGAAGATGGATCAGACTGTATATATATATATATATATATATATATATATATATATATATATATATATGTATATATGTATATATATATATATCATCTCATCTCATCTTGGTTCTTGGAGCTGCTCTCTCTTCCCTTTCAGAAAGCTATGATGTGATGTGATTGCAGATGTGTTCAAGTGCAGCTCATGCTGAGGGACCTGTTCTCAGGGCCCCTAACAGGGAACCTCTCACCAGGAAGCAGACCTCACTGAATTACGTAGACCTTAGAAACCACCATCTCCTTTCCAATGCCTTGAGCTTGAAGCTCAGCATGACTGATGTCTGAGTTCCGTGCTGAATGCCACTGAATACCTAGCTTCCTTTTACACAGCGAAGAGCCCAACACTGAATACTTCACCTCTAATCACCAAAAGGTGTGCATGCTTCACCCCATCTACAATCCAGAAATATAAATTACTCTCTAGGTGTAGATCCTTCAGATTAAGGGCTCAGACAAGACTCTTCCTCACCCAGTTCAAACATTACTCATATATTATAGGCTGTCATCTTTATCTTTGACTGTCTGTAAACTAGGACTCAACCTACCTATCCCTTGAGTTTAATTAATTTCCTCACAAATTCAGAGAAAGACCATGCATTTGCTCACAGTTTATACATTTATATAGCATATATTATGAAAGACATAGGTTAAAGTGGTTCATAGGATATACCATGAAATAAAGGTTGGACACTTCTGCTTTCCAGTGTTCTACCTTTAAGAGCTTCTGCACATGATCAGCTACCTGCAAACTCACAACCCCAGTCTGTGTGAAGTTTTATAGACATCTTCATTTAATTGACAAAACCGATTATGTCTCTGGCCATTAGTGGTCAAGTTAATGTGTAGGCCCTCTCCCCTTCCTGGATGTGGTTAAGTGTTAACGAATGGGGAATATCAACTCCCCAACCCTGCCTTGGTCGTCATGGTGACCTCTCTAGTCCTGAAACTGCCAGGGGCTCAGGGCACAGCTATCTCATTAGGATAACTAAGACTATAGATATTCAAAGTCTGAACATTCTTTTCATAGTATCTCAACCTGAGTATGCTTTGTCTTCCTGTAATTTTTTGGTATACTCAGTTTCCTCTGGTACCTCATTTATCACAATCACCCTACTTCCTGACTATAAAGTGATAGAGGCAACCCTACCTGAATTCATGCACTTTCAATTAATTACTAAGATCTTTGTTAATCCATCATCTAAAAGAAGCCAGTCCACAGAAGTAAATATCTAGATAAAACCCCAAAGCCATCTGTAACATTTCAATTATGGCTACAGTACTCAGCCTATGGAATTCTTCCCAAGAGGCATCTTTCTCTTCCTGGGCTTCTTAAACATAGTATATTTGATATTTTGTAACCTTATTTAAAGCACTCAAGGTCATCTTTGTGAACAATGCTTATTGCATCAAGCTGCACTTTGGGATAGTCTCCAGAGCTATTGAAGTGCATGGTTATTTGCTTCTGCAAAAGATAGCCTCAAGTTGATATGCTTTTGAATTTCTGTGTCCATTTTATATAGTTTTTTCCCCCTATTCTTCCTGGCTGTCAGCATAGCAGTCATCAATTTTCACTGTTGAAATTTGACTTGTCTTTAGTCAGCATACATCTTCCTGCTGTCTGCTCAGTGTTTCTAAGTTCTAGTTTCCATCATGGCTCTCAAACTCAGATTTATCTACATCTGGGAATCCTTTAAGATTTCCTCAGATGGATCTGTGAAGCCAAATGAATTATTTCTTTGATAAGGCCAAAACTATTTTCAATGTATTAAGAAAGAAAAGATTTACTATTCCTAATATGTTCCAAAGGTGAGAGAATACTGTTGGTACTCAGGCTAAAAATTCAACCAATGTGGCTGAAGTTCAAGGTCTGCTAACAGTCACTGCTCAGAGGTTGGAAAATGGCAGTTTATCTTGACACTTTGGTTGCTGTTTTTGAGCCATCAGAAGGCAGCTTGGATACCTGGATGCTTGATCTTCAGCATGCTGAGATGATTCAGAAATAAGACCATAGCATTAAGTGCAATGTTTTCTCATGGGAAAACAAAATCACTAGATTGTATGAGTTGCCAGCTGAAGTAACCAGTTTTGTTCTAATGATGGTATGTGCATTTCAAAAACCTGATGATAGATTAGCTATGGTTGTTTGGGCTCAGTTTTGGCAAAAGGATTCCTAAGAGTGAAAGACAAGGCTCGCAACTTTGAGGGAAAAAAACAAACAAACAAACAAACAAACAAACAAAAAACAAAAGAAAAGAAAAGGAAAGAAAAAGAAAAACTGACAGCATTTTACCAAAACTAAAATTTGAGCTGAAAGCTAAAATTTGAAAGTCAGTACTTGATTACATGAACATTACTAGGTTCCCAGGGCCTAAAGCCTTTCTCTATTTTGGGCATGGATATGTGTGTATGGTACAAACATTTTTGTGTATGCACATTCACATAGGTGTTGGCACTTGGGTGAGCAAAGATGCATGTGGACATGTGTGCCCATATGTGTAAAAGCCAGAAGGTGAAGTCAGGTGTCATATTTGATCACCCCTTCACTTTATTTTTCTGTGTCAGGGTCTCTAACTGAACCTGGAGTGAGTTAATTCCAGCTAGCCAAGCCAGCCAGCTTGTTTCAGGATCAGACTCCAAAGATCGTGGATTGCAGGTGATTGACACGCTTGTCTAGCTTTTTTTATGTGCTTTTCTTTTTGTAGCATTTTTTTTAATGGGCAACTGCTTTGCCTGTAAATTCAGTCTCCCTCTACAGACTTCCTGATACAGCTGGTGATGATATTAATAAGTGTGACTGTTAATATATGTCGTTTTTAAACTTGTTCACATCTAGCACCTTGGAGGCAGAAGCAGAGGGTCACCCTCAACCACATAATGAGTTCCAGGTCACCCTATGCTACACAAGATCCTGACACAAAACAACAAAATTTGTGTAATGAAAGGTGTCACTATTTGGCAAGTCCACACATCTCCCTCATTAAAGATGATGTATATCATCAATATTTATGTTCCAATATGATACGTGGGACAAAAGGGACTTACTTCTTAATCTATGGTTCTCCACAAGATAGATGACATGGATATATGTAGAAAATATGACATACATATTTAATAAAAGATACACACATAAAATTTTACACTGTACATGCCTAATATGGTAATAAGCTACATATATGATCATATTCCTAAGCATCCCTAAAAAAGCTTGGCAACTCCTATCATCTAGTTACATGTTTGTAGTTATCATACCTATATTAAAATGCAATGGAGAGTGATCCTTGTGTAAATGACTTACTGTGCTGTCAGTCATATGGAAGCATGGCACATTCAATGATTACAATATAGAATACTTAAGAATGGCTGTGAAGAAATATGACCTTGGATTATGTCCTTTTGTATGGTATTCTTATCACTGTTATTTTAGAGTTCTTACTTTAAAAACTTTGCTTCTAAAAAGAAAATATATGCTGTGCTATAACATCAGCAACAGCCTCACACATCTTATAGTCACAGCCTCTCCTGATGAGATGATTTTCCTATATAATACCATCTAGGTCTACATAAATACAGCTATCATATTTGTACTGGGAAGAATCCCTTGCTTTCATGCTGTTATGTGAAGGCAGCTCTGTGTGTGTGTGTGTGTGTGTGTGTGTGTGTGTGTGTGTGTGTGTGTGAGAGAGAGAGAGAGAGAGAGAGAGAGAGAGAGAGAGAGAGAGAATTGACTTATGCAGGATTGCTCATTCAGAAGGCTCTTTTGCAAAGCCTGACAATTTGAGTTCAATTTCCTTAACCCATATGTAGACCCAAAAGTTGTCTTCTGACCTCCGTATATGAGTGTGCATGTGGAAACATGACAAATGTTTAAAAAATAAAAAAGGATGAGGATTGATCCATGTGATGATGGAGGCTGAGAGGTCCTCAAATCTCTTATCAACCAACTAGAGACCTAAAAGAGCCAATGAGTGGTTCCAATCAAAATGTGAGGGCTTGAGAACCAGAATTGTTCCTGTTAATTCTAGTTCAACTCTGAAGGCTGAGGACAAGAGAGCCAATGGTTTGAGCATGGGCTATGTCAGGGCAGTGTTCAGTAAGAAAGACAAACCTTCCATCTCTCTGCTTGAATGGATGGATGCTGCTCCCCTCTCTGGGAAGTACAGACCCATCCATGAATTTTCAAGTAGCAGACTTCAAATGCTTAATTGATATGGCTTTCAGTTCCACCATGCTCAAATTGATCATTAAGAAGCTACTTATTAACATTCAGCATATAACAAAGAAGAGTTGCAATTATTGGAAAATGGCAATTTCTTTTCTAAACTACAACTCTGTTGAAGACTATTTTCTTCATATATATCATATATATATATATATGCATATATATATGTATGCTAAATACAATTATTTAGTGATCAAGCACTTACACATTCAGTATAGCATATAGGAGCCTAGTTGTCTTCTGCAAACTTTTGGGGGGGGGGTGTGAAGCATTAAAACAGGGTTTTCTCTGTATAGCCCAGGCTGGTCTCAGACTTAGGATCCTGCCTTACCCCACAGGTTCCAGAGTTTTAGGTGTGAGCCACCTCTCTTGATTCTACGATTACATACTGAAGGGATTTGTCAAGCTTTTCCCACTGAATTTTGTTTTGGACATTTTAGTTTTCATGGACACACAATCATCTAGCCTTTTCTTTAAAAAATACTTTTGTCTCCTCCATGCCCTATATGTCTTATTCCCTCACCTCCTATTGTTCTCTGCTGAAATGACCTTACCAAGGAAGCATTTCCTGATGTAATAGCCCAGCCTGTACCTTTCTACCTGCTTGGGCTCGCTATGTCATCTACCACTGACAGATTATATAGTGTTTTTGTAGATAGTTCTTATGTGTATGTTTGCCTGCATGTGCACCACAAGTGTGCCCACAGAGGCCAGAAAAGAGCATCAGATCACTTACAACTGCAGTGGCAGACAAATGTGATCCACCATGTTGGTGCTGGGAGCTGAATCTGGGTTCTCAGCAAGGGCAGTAAGTGCTCTTAATCTCTGAGGAACTCTCCACGTTTCTTAACTGTCTCTCATTCTCAAACACTTAAATTTCTCCAAGGAAGACACTTTGCCTAAACTCACTGCGATACCCTGCACACAGAACTGTGCATAGCACAAAGTATGTGGGAATGACTGGTTGACTTAACAAATTCATTCATTAAGGTCATCAATGGAACATAACAGGTGAAGCAGACAACTGCCCCAGTCCCCAGGAGGTTCCAAATAGGCAGGCAGCTTAGCAGGCAGCTTAGGAAATCATTATTTTAGTTCTGAAGTGAGATTCTAGACCACATATCATACATAGCCTTTACCAGAAAGTGAATAAAGATATTCATGATCTGTGCTTGACACTTAGTAATCACTCAATATGGTTTAGATGTCATTATCCCACCATTTGCTCTCAGTGCTTACTGCTACCTGATGTTATATGTGTTATTTACTGAGGTGTTGTCTACCCTTACAATGTAAAATTCTGGATTTTCCATCCTTTGCTGAAGAATTATTAGTAATTAGTCAGTCCCTGAAACATAGCAGACACTCAATAAATATTTTGAAAGGATTAATAATTTCATTATTGACTCTACTTTGTGTGTCTGTGTGTCTGTGTGTGTGTGTGTGTGTGTGTGTGTGTGTGGTTCTACATCTATTTTGTAAACTGTGCTAGCTTTTCTCTGAGCTGTCTGTTTTCAAGAAGGAACAGTCTCTTTTGGCTCACAGTAGATTATTTTAGCTCTCAACAATTTCAGTCCATTGTTGCTTGGCTCATTGTGGAAGAGAAAGATGCTCAATTCCTGATGAGCAGGAAACAAAAAGAGGAAGGAAGAGGTCAAAGTACCAATATCTCCTTCCAGGGTATTTCTTCTAAATATGCCCCACTTCTTCTTTTTTTTTTTTTTTATTGGATATTTTATTTACATTTCAGATGTTATCTCCTTTCCTCATTCCCACCACCTAGAAACCCCCTATCCCATTCTCCCTCCTCCTGCTTCTATGAGCATGTGTCCCCCCACTCCTACCTCCCCACCCTCGAATTCCCCCACAGTGGGGCATCCAGCCTTCACAGGACCAAGGATCTCCTCTCTCACCTATGCCCAACAAGACCATCCTCCCCTACATATACAGCTGGAGCCATGGGTCCCTCCTTATATGCTCCCAGGCTGGTGGTTTAGACCCTGGGAGCTCTGGTTGGTTGGTATTGTTGCTCTCCCCATGGGGCCACAAACCCTTTCAGCTCCTTCAGTCTTCTTTCTAACTCCTACACTGGGAACCCCATGATCAGTTCAATGGTTAGCTGTGAGCATCTGCCTCTGTATATGTCAGGCTCTGGTAGACCTCTAAAGAGACAGCTATATCAGGCTCCTGTTAGCATGCACTTCCTGACATCCACATCAGCATCTACCTTTGGTGACTTCACATGGGATGGATACCCAGGTAGAACAGTCTCTAGACAGCCCCTCCTTCAGTTTCTGTCCCACACTTTGTCTCCACATTTGCTCCCATTAAATATTTGTTACTCCTAAGAAGGACTGAAGCACCCACATTTTGGTCTTCCTTCTTCATGAGCTTCATGTGGTCTGTGAGTTGTATCTTGGGTATTGTGAGCTTTTGAGCTAATATCCAATTATCAGTGAGTGCATACCATGTTCTTTTGTGATTAGGTTACCTCACTCAGGATGATATGTTCTTTTCTTCCTTCCTTCCTTCCTTCCTTCCTTCCTTCCTTCTTTCCTTCCTTCCTTGTTTGTTTGTTTTTTCAAGACAGGATTTCTCTGTATGTATAGCCCTGACTGTCCTGGAACTCACTCTGTAGACCAGGCTGGCCTTGAACTCAGAAATCTGCCTGCCTCCGCCTCCCAAGTGCTGGAATTAAAAGCATGTACCACCACTGCCCCTGCAAGATGATATTTTCTAGTTCCATTCATTTGCCTAAGAATTTTGAGAATTCATTGTTTTTAGTAGCTGAGTAATGCTCCATTGTGTAAATGTACCACATTTTCTGTATCCATTCCTCTGTTGAAGGATATTTGGGTTCTTTCCAGCTTCTGGCTATTATAAATAAGGCTGCTATGAACATTATGTAGCATATGTTTTGGAGCATCTTCTGAGTATATGCCCAGGAGTTATATAGCTGGGTCCTCAGGTAATGCTATGTTCAATATTCTGAGGAACTGCCAGACTGATTTCCAGAGCGGTTGTACCAGCTTGCAATCCCACCAACAATGGAGGAGTGTTCCTTTTTCTCCACATCTTGGCCAGCTTCTGCTATCAACTCAGTTTTTGATCTTAGTCATTCTGACTCTTGTGAGGTGGTATCTCAGGGTTGTTTTGATTTTCATTTCCCTGATAACTAAGGGTGTTGAACATTTCTTTAGGTGCTTCTTGGCCATTCTAGTTTTCCCAGTTGAGAATTCTTTGTTTAGCTCTTTACCCCATTTTTAATAGAGTTATTTGGTTGTCTGCAGTCTAATTTCTTAAGTTATTTGTATATATTGGATATAAGCCCTTTATCAGATGTAGGATTGGTACAGAGACAGGCAGGAAAATCAATGGAATAGAATTGAAGAACCACAAATGAACCCACACACCTATGGTCACTTGATCTTTGACAAAGGAGCCAAAACCATCCAGTGGGGAAAAAAAGACAGCATTTTCAACAAATGGTGCTGGTTCAACTGGAGGTTAGCATGTAGAAAAATGTAAATTGATTCATTCTTAACCCCTTGTGCAGAGCTCAAGTCCAAGTGGATCAAAGACCTCCACATAAAACCAGATATACTGAAACTAAGAGAAGGTGGGGAAGAACCTCAAATACTTGGGCAGAGAGGAAAAGTTCCTGAACAGACTACCAATGGCTTAGGCTCTAAGATCAAGAATTGACAATTGGACTTCATAAAATTGCAAAGCTTCTGTAAGGCAAAGGACACTGTCAATAGGACAAAACAGCAACTAACAGATTGGGAAAAGATCTTTACACCCCACTTCTTACTAGTCCTAACACTTTCAGGTGGTATCATAACCTAGGGACCAAGGTTCCATATGAACCTTTGGAAGACATTCTTTAAAAAACAAACAAACAAACAAACAAAAAACAAAAACCAAAACAGCATAAGCTCTATTTCTTTATGATATTAGAGCAATTCACATCAGTTATTGTCCTAAGGTCCTGCTAAAAGCAGCCATTTCTTAGGCCAGTGTTTAAGATCATTCATGACAGTCTGACCATTTTCCAAATTCATTTCTCCTTTCCTGTTATTTGTGTACTTATACCTGCCCCTGTACTTAAGACCAGAGCAACTCTCTTACCCTTCCAGCAAATCTTGTCTCCACTCAGTTCCTCTCTAACCTCAAGTCTTCCAGTCTGGGTTCCTCCTGGACACCTTGATTCTAGTCTGTGTCTCTAGTATCAGGATGTTCCATGACTCTACTGCTCCCTACTCAAGTGTCCTTATCACAGGCCTTTGTTATCATCTTGAAACCCTGAGACCACCAGTTCCCTGAAGGGAGAGATCATCTTGTGTTTCTGCAGTCCTACCCCTAACATCGGCACTGTCAGATTAATGATTGTGGTTAATAAGCTTTTCTTTAATGAAACTTGAGTAATAGTAAAAGCATTGTTTAAGTCTGTAGATAATATCAACTGGTGTATGTTGAACAATACAGTAATACTGTAAACCTATTTGATAACCTTGCTCTGCCAAATCCAAAACACTTTACATGTTCACCATTGATCTAACTCTCACACTTTGTACCTTAGTTATCCATGGTAATAAGTTAGCCCTCAACTCCACCCTCAGCATCCTGCCCATGGAAACAAGGTGAATCATTTATCATTTGTTGAATAAATGGATGAATAAAATGTCCATATGCTGAGGAAGAAGACATAAATCCCTTTCAGCTACTTTTTGTTCCTTCTGACAACAGAACACTTGGAAATGAATAAAAATCATCACAAGAGTGTTAGATGAAGTATATGGAATTTTTCCAATTAAAATCTCTAAACCATAAAATAATTAACTAAAAGTAAGTTTCAGAATTTCTGCCCAGCATGACCTCTCCTGCCTTAAACTTTCTCTGGCAATTATAAGAATTATTAGCTATTTAATTCACAAGGCCTTGGACAAGTTTTCTTTCCTTATGACTTCCTTTTTTATTGTTTTCATTTTAATTTACTATTTTATATGTGTGTGTATTGTTTCCCCATTCCACTGTGCTGTCCTTAACAACAGAGACAGATCGATCGATCCTTCATTGAGACAGAAAGCTCAGATTCTCCATGGGTGTTTCTCTCAAAGAAAAGAGAAAGGCAGGACCCAAGGGAAGTGCAAAAGGTACGGTATGATGGCGTTGAGGGGAGGATAATGAACATCAGTCATTAAAATCTCAACTCCCTTCACAAGTCCCCAACCCAATTTCCAAAATGCAGCTCAGTGTGTACAACTTCATGAATTTTCTTTCTTTCTTTGCCTTTAAGTCCAGAGGGTAGAACCCTGGCCTTTGTGCATGCTAGACAAGTATTTTACCACTGAGATACACCATCAGGCCCAAACTCCCAAACTTCATGACAATGTGTGTGTGTGTGTGTGTGTGTGTGTGTGTGTGTATGTGTTTGTCTGTGTATTTCTTTACATATTTGTAAGTGTGTGAAGAGACCAGAAGAGTGTGTGGGATTACCTAGTGCTGGACTTATGAATAGCTGTGAGTTGCCCTGTACAGTTCCTGAAAATTGAACTCAAGTCCTGTGCAAGAACAGCAAGTTTTCTTTACTCTTCGGCCATCTTGCCAACCCCTGAACTTCATGAGTTTTTAACATATAATTTCATTGACAGAAGAGTCCAGCATTTAAGTTCAGTAGCCACCAAAGATTCATGCATACCATTAGATACGACTGTTCCTCACATAGAACCTTCCAGTTTTGCATTTTTTGAAGAGTATTCTATTTCATTTATCTCATATGTCTGGGTGACAGAAAATTGAAGCTATCACCAGTGTTGGTAAATGCTCCTTTGGGAACTGGCTGAAATATTCTATCAGATGTGCTGGTGGCCAAATTCTCTGACATCAGGGTTGCAGAAATTCATTTGAATTTCCACAGGCAAAGGGAGTAGTTACTACAACCATATCTGATGTAACCATGGCTGTCCCAATCCGATTATAGGATTCAATTTCATGAGAGAGATGTCAGTTATTCTAAGGGCTAAGCCAAAATCATGAGGGATAAACTTTCACTAATGGTAGGACATTACTCTAAACTTGAAGTAACTTTCAGGGTTAAAACATCCCACCTATAGCAGGTCAGTTATCTGATACAAAAGGACATTCACTACCGAAAGAAACTCAACTAATAGTTACATGATCACTATGTGCTTATGTGACAGGTAAGGCAATGCTGTAATCTTATGATGAATTTAAGCATTAGGGAATTACACAGAGGTGAATTGACAAACCCTACAAAAATCCTGGATGTTGCTGGTATTTGGAGCTTAGGATTTAGATTAGGCTATTCAAGAATGTAGTTGTTATATTTTAAGAGATAGGCTTTGACCTGTAATATATCCAAGTTTATGTGATACATTGTACTATAATGGTGTTATGCTCTGTTCATAAAATTACAGATGTCTCATAAGAAAAGGGTGAGTCAGATGTTACATGGTCAGGGCTCTGGACATGTTTATTCAGTCCAGGGTCAGGCCATTATTATTAAATCTTACTGGACAAAAAATAAATTGGCATTTTAGACTGAAAATTGCATCTTTTCTATGTGGTGTGCATTCTGGCTAGATATTATATGCCCTTATAATTATGGAGCAGTTTATGTGCTAGCATGGATCTCCTACAAGCCAGCCTATCCTGTTTCCCATAGTGTGAACTTGATTGAATCTGAATGCAACTTTTCTCTTCTCTCTATACTATTCATACTTAATCTGGTTATAGAAAGCCACAGACACTATATATTCCCAGCACTGGAAGTGCCACCATGTTGCCTTGAGGCCTGGGTTCTGGCTCCATTGTCTCATCAGCTCTCTGTCCTCATTCCGAGCCATCACAGGGGCCAGTGCTGTTAGCAGTGTGTAAAAGAGGCAATGGGCCATCCCCATTGCAGAGGGCAGAATAACAGGGAACTCTTATTCCTGACAAAGAATTAGTGTAAGTATCAGTTACTCTTTTATTGCTATGATAAATCAACTTAACCAAGATAAATTATAGAAAAGAATTGTTTATTAAAAATTACAATTCCAGAAACATAAGAGTCAATCGCTACCACGGTAGGAGGCATTACAGCAGGCAAGCCAGTTGGAAGCTAAGCACTTACATCTTGAACTACAACAGAAAAGCAAAGAGGGCAAACTTGAAATAACATTTGGCTTTGAATCCCCAAAGCCTACCCCTAGTGACATACTTCCTTCAGCAATGCCGCAGTTTATATTCCTTCCCAAACAGCATCGCTAACTAAAGATTGGATGTTCAATCCTATGAACCTATGACGGACATTCTCATTTAAACCCCCACAGCCTCAGAAGCTTGGTACTGGAAATGTGTGTGACTTTGGATTCACAGAGTACTTGACCCTTATACCTTTGAGGCTTCCTTTTGTCATTATCTAGAAGATTGGGTCTCCTATGGCTTGCCTATCCTGGAACTTGGATGCAAATTCTAGCTTACACAAATATATTTTTTAAAAAATAAAGAACATGCTGAAGTCTGAAACAGATATTATGGCAACTTTAATTACTTAGAGTCTAAAATAATAGACTATATAAATAAGACCAGTTATGAGACAATGTCCTTAGGCAGATTCAATTCAGTAGGCATTCATTCAGTGATGTCTACCTCCCATTTAAATTCCATAAAATTCACAATTCCTATTATGTGTTTTGCACAGAGTAGGTCCTTTTTCTTCCTAGTCACATGACAGTGACAAACTATGGTGAGAAGGCAAAACATGGTAAGTGCTGTTGGTACATGGCTGTAATTTTCTTAAGGTTATTTAACAGGTTACAATTTTCCAAAACCAGAATCAGTTGTTGTCGGTGATCTCGCTCAAATATGTAGTGACAATAAGGAAATGACCTTTGGTGCCATTTCCAGACTTTCTCTCACCTTGTCTTGTTCACAAGGCATCAGTGACATATGCCACCTCAACTCTGCTGATGAGTGAGAACATTCTATGTCTGTTTGAGGCAAGGTCTACTTGATAACAAAAACAGAAGCTCTTTTTCCCACCCTGATCCAGCTGAACAGGATCTTCTTTCACCTTGAAACCCTAGTGGCAGATTGAGGATCTCAATGGGCCTGAATGGGCCATTCTTGCTACCCTTATATTTAGTTCTGCATAATCTGACTTGTACCCAGGACTGAGTGATTTGGTGGCAGAGGAGCAGCACTGTGGTTCATTGGTGGATTTTTTTTTAACTTTCATTTTTTTCCAATAGCTCTTTTGTGAGACCAGAGCATATTTCAGGAGCTGCATTAGGCACTGAGAAGCCAGGGAATAGGCTGGATGGTCTCCCAGTTCACATTACTCTTTTTTCTCCCCCTTCTCCTTCCTCTCCTTCTTAGTCTTTGTCTTCATCTTTATGGTAAATATGTAGGTAATGAAACAGGTATTTACCACTCAAGCAGTGTTCTCAACACCAGTGCTAGTGATATTTGAGGCCATATAATTTCTGATTGCAGATGACCAGAAAAGATGGTTAGCAGTATCTCTGATATCCATCTTTTTGATTACAGGAGCACACTTCCCTCACAATCATGCCAGAAATAACATGGTTACTTGGTGACCAAAATGTCTCTGGACATTGTCAAATATCCCTGGGGACAATATTACCAAGTTGAGAGTCACTGTCTTAAAGTGGTACATATAATGACATGCATATGTGGTATAGAAACTCAGGAGAAACAGCAAGGACTTCATGGTACACTAAGGTATGTTGTTTGGATCCATAAGGAAAGAAATGGTATGGTCAACTTGGGCAGGCTTGATAATAAGATTACTAACAAGGGGGTTATCAGGATGAACAGAAAACAGACACTTGTGAAGCGTTGCTAGCTAATCCCTCCAAGGCTGTTCCATGTCCTGGTATAGAAGGTACAAGTGAGGCAGATACTGGATGAATAAGGAGGATGTTGAACTGAAAGATAGATGAGAGAATTTGGCAGGAGATAAAGCTTTGATAGTGTCTTGAGCCTTCTGGGAAACAAAGATCTGAGCTATTTCCAGTATCTGATCAATTGCTAGACCTTTCATGAGCCACCTCACACCCAAGCAAAAGGCCGTGAAACCAGCTGGCCCAACCCATAGAAATCAGATGCTGGGGAAGAAACCAGGATGAAGCAGAGTGAGAAAGTACATGGAGACCCACAAAGGAAATCTCTTATAGCAAAGGACCACTCCAGTGCAGAGTTGAAGGATGAGCCAAAGTTACCCAGAGCAAAGGTAGGGGAAAGTGGGCACAGGGATAATATGGAATTTCACTTTAAAACAACTCAAGGATAGGGATCATCTGTATGTGATGGATTTGTTGAGACCATACTCCCCTGACTCATTCATTCAGGAGACTGTTTTTCCTTGTGAGAGAATATGGAATGTTAAAGACAAGGTCTCCAATTTTCAGTGGTTATTAAATGAAGAAATAAAGCAGGGAGAGAGGGATAGAAAAGGTTGGTGTTTCTAGGTCTAAGCCGTGATGCTTTACAGTCTGAAGTACCTGTGCTCACTGGTGTGTGCATCAGAAATGCACAAATAGCCACTTAAAAGTCACCTATACCACCCCACACTCAGACCTCTTCTGTCCCCTGGCTTGTCTCATGCCCACCTCCAACAGCTACCTTCTTTGTTTGGCTTGTTTCTTTGAAACAATAGCCAGGATGGTGGTAATCTTCTGGGTGCCTAGCAACTGCCTTGGACCACAGGACAGCAGTAATTACCAAGCCCAGGAGTGAGAATGCAGAAGCCTGCCTGACACCTGTAGGGGAAAAAGAGGAGCCAGAATCTCAGTCTTCCACAGCTCTGAGAACAAAATATAAATGAATTCCTCAGTAGAATCACCTGTCCTGATTTAAAAAAAAAATAGATTCAGTCCCCACAGTGAGCAAATAAGGCTAAGGAGTTGGAGCACTGTCTCTTGTGGTACAGAAATCCAAGGGTTGGAGTTTGAAAAAGCCATTAGATTGTGAACAATAGAAAACAGAACCAATAGACCCTTTACTCATAAAGGAGACTTTGTATAATTCAAACATACCAAAGGGAACAGAAAGGTCTCTACCAGCCTTTTGAGCTTCTGATAGATGCAGTCCATAGGTAACACAGAGACCAAAACAACCTGAGTTAGGGACCTAGGTAGAGAAGCCACAAGGAAGTCAGCAGCTTCAGCTGCACCCCATGCAGGAGCATTCAGAGGGCTGAGACTCACAACGCACTGTCATTATTGTAGCACTCCTCGGACACAGTTAAAGGGCCAATGAATTATGCACTACTTATTTATGTTTGTCTGGTCATGCGTTGATCTTTGGGGATGAAAGCAGCAGAGCTAAGTGCTTCCTTCGACACTGCAGAAGTACTAGTTGCATAGGTGGCTGACCCTGGTTTTTCTAGAATGCTTTGTGCCTCCATCTCAGAAATTAACCTGGCTGCCACCTCCTGCCCGCCCTGTATCCTGCTTCCCTCCCCATCCTGTCGATGTCCTTGCTAATTCGACAAAGTTAATACCTGATTAATAACTCCTGTGATAGAAGAGTTCCTGGATGAGCCACAGCCCCATTTACAATCTGCCGGTGATTGAAAAATTATGTTCAGTTCAGTAATAATTGATGGAAATGATCTCTTCTCTTCTGCAGCTGATTTGCTTTGTAATTGTGATTTAATAATGTAAATATCACTTGTTTTGTTCTCAAGATAAATTATCTTCTGATTTGCTAAGCCCCAGCCTTTGGTGGCTTTCTTATCTTTTGTTTTTTTTTTTTTTCACATGAGATTTAGATAATATGTTTTCCTTATTTTCTTTCGTGGGGCATAACACACACACACACACACACACACACACACAAACACAATGGCTACCAAACATACATATTATTTTTGAAAACTAGCTAATGGCTATCAAAAATAAGACCTAATAACATTTCATAAATGATCCAACCTAAACCCCTTTTATTTGTCTGTATGGAGCTAGGAGACTGAGCATAGTTAAGATAGTTAAGAAAGACACAGGTGTTCTAGAGTCTATTTTCTAAATGATATGATATGTGTAAGAAGGATGACTCTACATTTTCTATGCTGTACTGGATGTTTCTCCACTGTGATGCTTTTGTAGAACATGTGAATCTGCTTGTACATATGTTCATAGTATACATGCAATAGACACCACACTACTACTTACATTAACTTCATTCTTTGTCATTAGGGTAAAATTATTCGACAGCTGAAATAAAAGGTTTGTTGGAGTTGAGCACAGAAAATAAGTCAAAGACCATGCTACAAAGGTAGCTAAGCTGGCCTCTCATGACCCAAAGTCTTCAGAAGCTTGGTCTGTGTGGAGACTCAAACATCTAAATATCTCTTGTCTATGTATAGTGCTCTAGACCTGCTTGTCCTGGTACCAAGCACTAGTACCTGCTCTGTATGGGTTAGAACCAATACTCCTTTTCAGATCTCCATCATTGTGGTCCAAGGTCTAGAATTCTGAGCTTGCTATTTAGAGCTCCCCTTCTCTTAGTTTTTATCTCTTATGATCTTATTGTCTTCTAGAAAAGAAAGGGATCTTAGAGAGAAGGTAGCAAACATCAAGTTGAACATCTGGCTTATGATAAGTATCTAGAGACTGTAAAATTCCACATAAGTAAGGCATGCAATTTCTGATAAAGGTCCTGAGGGGAGTGGCCACTAAATGCAAGAAACAAGCACAGGTAGGTGGGTGATCAACAGGGTCTGGGTCAACGCTTTGAGACTGGCTTGCCTGAGACTTCAGTCACAGAAGAATGAGCTCAGAAGTTCTATTTTCCAGAAATGTAATCAGATTAAGATTCTAAGGCAGAGGCAGGATTCTATTATGCATAACTCACTGTACACAAACTCCATCCCTAGAAATCCTGGGTGCAGCCCAGGGTCAGGTAAATATTCCCTGAAGCCCTGCTCAGTAGACCTAAAGAACCATCATGAGCAAAATGGGGACAGAACAATTGCCAAGGGACCATGTTCAGACATGAGGTGTCTGAACATATCATTTGGTAAAAACTGAAAAACTGGGTGAAGTGAAGGGCCAGTTGGAATCCAGGATAGGGAGTAGCCATGGAAGGACTAGAACCTTACCTCTGTTTTACTTCAGACCCTCAGGACCTGGTTCTGACCCAGTGTAGCCCTTGGTCAGTGCTGATAGTAAATGGTACTGGCAAGTTTTGGGGGGGTGGTACCCAGCATTATCTTTCCCATCTTAAGTGCTCCTTGCCTGCTCTCAACACTAGCAGTATGCAGGAAGGGTTAGCAAAGAGAGCCATGGAACTGTGAAGGGACATTTTTAGTGAAGACAAAGAAGGGCAGAAAGCAGAGAAGGCTCATTTTCTGACATCAGGAATGTACCCTCAGACCCATGTAAATGGGCCTCAAATCACATAAGTGGATAATTAGTTGTACCTATAAGATATTATTCGTATCTACCCATGGAGGAGAGAGATAGAACAGCTACTTGTCAAAATCTGTGTGAATAGGAGTCTTAGAAAGGAAAGAATTAATTTCCCCCATTAACACAGGACATTACCTTCAGACACACACAGTCCTTCGTAATTGCCAAAATCCCTCTCTCTCCCCTCCCAATCACCAGGCAGCTAAAGCAGTGACAGAGAGAGCCACCTTATCCTTGCAGTACTGTCTGTATTCTTGAGCCTGCACTGTCATGACACTATACAATGAAGCACCATAGGTCAGTTCTACAGTATACCTGCCAGGTTGTGGGAACCTTGTGCCTCTTGCTGGGTGGGAGAGCCAGGTCTCCTGTCCTAGAACTCTGTCCATCAACACTATCATCAGACTTCTAGAACTTAAGGAGTTATGTAGGATTCTGGCCATGAACCATATTGCTAGGTTAGGAGAGGCTGTGAAACATTGAAACTGATAGTGACTTTGTAGATTATATCATGGAAATTTTATATTTGATAAAAAAATAATTGAGACTTTGATTTCTAAAATATACTTACTCAAAATCATGTAGCATCTTAGTAATAAAACTGAGAGTGTAACTCAGGCTTTCTAGTGTCTGCTTCACTGTTTCTACCTACTGCTCCGGTATTTCTACCTACTGACATGGGGTCAAAAAAAGGTCATATGGACAGGATGGTGCAAAGGTGACTGTACCAAGAGAGGGCAGATGCCTTTGGGTAGAAATTAGCTTAATCACAGCTCAAGTCAGATGCAAGAACCAGGCTATCACATTAAACAGCCCAAAGATCAGGTGAGGATAGCCCTTGAGAAAGCAGTTTGGATGAGGCCCCTCCTGTCTCAGGAGCAGACAGCGGATTGATTGCATGCATAGCTCTCTCCTTTCCTCTCTGCTGGGACAAGCACCGAGGGTGTGTGTGAACAGCCCTATCTCCCCGCAATGCTTCAGAGCTCTGACCTTTCTGCTCTGCCAAGTGTGCAGAATGTCCCTGGCTGGTACTTGCATGCCAATTGGGCTGGGCTAGTGCGTTGCCTGGTAGCTAATACAAGTATTTCAAAAATATTAATGAACGTTGTTTGTTTGCATCATTGTCACATGGCTGCACTATTGGGAACTAAGATTCAAAGGTGAGAAAGGAAAGATGAAATGAGGAGTCAGTGCGCAGGCCTCACCTGATGAAATGGGGGCATTGTCCTTCCTCAGAAAGACTGTTTCTCCTACAACCTGGAAAGGCCCCAGGGCAGCTTCCTTTAATGCTAGAGCCCACCTAAGCCACTTCAGAAAGGTGCTGCTCTGATGTCTCTAGTCTGCCTTGTCTTGTAGGATCCTTTAGATTCTAGCTGGGTTTCCATCATGCAGCTTCCCTGGCTGGTATAGCCTCCAGCTGTCCGTTTATTATCTCTCTCACCAGAAAAGTGATGGATGCTGAGCTTTCAGACAGCAACTACACACAGGGTCTTTCTTGATGACTCATGCATCTGAGGGCCCATAGCCCATTGAGGCAAAGCCACTGCCTCTAACTCCATTGAAAACCAAGGGCTCAGCCAACTTCACTTACAGCAAAGGCAGATGAACCCCAAGAATTGATGACAGACATTTCCCAGGAAAACACTCTACAAACATGACAAAGGCAACATGGGTCATTATACAGCTAAATAATGGAGAGATGTTCTAAGAAGTACACAGTTGGAGGATTTAGGTGATGTCATTGCTGTGTGAACCTCATAGAGCATATGTACCAGACACAGACTTGGAGTGCCATTGAGGCATGCAATAAACTGAAGGTGTAAGGGGCCAATGCTAGTGGATAGAACCAAAAATTTTTAGAATCGGACATATGTGCTCTAAATTAACAATAGAAGTTTAGTATGGTGTCTAACAATTGGCAACCACTATCTGTCATTGTGAATTATTATATACAGTATGTAATTGTATGTAGTAGCCATTCACCCCACTGGCATTATCATATAAACAAAACATCATTCACATCAAACACATGAAAAACACCTTGTATTGGCACCAGGACACTGGACATCATTCCATTGTAGCCATATAGGATCACCATCATAAAGAGGGGCCCTTGTTGGCACAAAGGTCATGCATGTGGAGTAAGATTAAGCTAACTTATGTGGGAAAAGAGTTATAACACATAGAACTAAGAAAGAAACCAAGGGGCATAGCACCCACACACTGCTCTGCTCTTTCAAGTCTTTGACATCATCATGTACTACCTGACCTGGACTGATTTTGACTCTGAGCTCTGCTGTGGGTCAAGAAGCCACTTCAACTAAGTGAGTACCTCAACAATTCTGCTGTCCTATAGGAACAAACCTTACCGTACTCCAGAACATTCTGTTCTTCTAAGATGATGTTTTCTTGAAGAAACTGAATAAGAGGCAGTGCCTCCTTAAACTAAAAAAGAATCATAGCTAGCCTTCTTAA
This sequence comes from Arvicanthis niloticus, assembly GCF_011762505.2. NCBI lineage: Eukaryota > Metazoa > Chordata > Mammalia > Rodentia > Muridae > Arvicanthis > Arvicanthis niloticus. The sequence goes on along the minus strand of NC_047665.1, from coordinate 80,029,783 downwards.
TTAAGGTGCAGAGAAAATACAGTGTCTCTTCAATGCCTTGTGTTTTTTTGTGGTTTGTTTTTGATTTTGATTTTTTTTTACCTACCTGTTGCTTGCTTTTATTCTTACTTTTCAGAATTACCTGCACTTTCTATGAGTTCATAATAACTTATACTACTGGTTCAGAGTGTAATTAGTAGTAATAAGAAGAAAGCCTATAAAATAATAACAGCTTTCAAATATTCTTAAACACTTTGTCAATAACTTTGCTATTTAAGCTCTGCAATTTTAAAGTGCTTATTATTTTTCTTCCATCTGTACAGTGTTTGGTCTGAACTGTTGTTTGTATGGTTCACACTAGACTATTTGTTAACATGCAAATGCTATATACTTTTATTTATTTATTTTTTAGTCAGAGTCTTGCTGTGTGACGCTGCCTGGACTTGAACTCTATGTAGATCATGCTAGCCTCAAACTTGTACCTAGCATCCTTCATCCTGCCTCTTCCTTCAAAGTGCTTGTGTGTCACCACGCTCAACTCAATAGCTGCATTTTTATTAACCCAGGCATACTAATGCGCTCAGGAGATGGGTCCCACTCACCTTCTTCCTCTCTCCCTCTCCCTCTCTTCCTTTCTCTCTCTCCCTCTTTTCCTCTCCTCCTCCTACACCCTCTTCCTCTCCCTCTTTCCCTTTCCCTCTTCGTCTCTCTGCTCTTTCCCTGGTATATGTCCCATACATTCATCTAAGGGAATGTGCCACATCATCACAGGCATACTGTTTATGCCACTCATCAGGAAGACAGTCAATAGGACAATCGCATCATCTATGTTCTAAAACACTGTACCCTAAATACATAATTATAACTTGTTTCATCTGTCTAATGCTGTTTGTATGTATATTTTCAGGGCTGACCAATTTGGTATTGAGTAACAATAGGTACACTCTCTCTGGGTCTGTGCTTGGCATTTCTATTTGTCTGTAGTTCTTTCTGTAGGGTTGAGGGGTTGAGGCCTCCTAGATTTTAGTCTGTCTATTTCTGCATGGCTGTTGTTTCTGTCTTTGTTCAGCACAGGTTTAAGCAGGTCTTATGTATGTATATATATACATACATATATATATATATGTATATATATGTATATATATGTATACATATGTGTGTGTATATATATATGTGTGTGTGTGTGTATATATACACATTAACAATAATTAATGAAAAGAGGGTCATAAGGAGCAAGGTGAAGTATGTGGGAAGTTTTAGGGGGAGAATAGGGAAGAGGGAAATGACAATCATATTATACTTTAAATATATAAATAATTTTTAGAAGTTTTGTCCCATAATTCTTTCTACATATGCTGATCCCAACTTAGAAAAGAGAACATAACCCATCTCTGTTAATAGGCATCTTTGCTGTGCTTTGAAGAGAGGCTACTCTCTCTGCTGGAATATCTGGGGCTCTCTAGCCACTGGAGATAAACAGAAAGCAGTGGGCCCTTTCAGTGCCATCCTGATTGTCAGTACCTTATACCATAGCAAGGTCTCTTCCAACCATTGCTGCAACAAAACTTCTGGTGCCAACTTCATGACATTGTTTTCCAGACACCAACAGTGGACAGATCTGAACACACTGAGATATTCACAGCCGTTTGTGTTCCAAGGCCCTGAGTGACATCTCAGATAAGGAATGCACATGAACAAGACAAGCACTTGGAAAGCCAAGGCATTGAGTCTCATCAGTGATCCTGGATTCTCATCACTTCTTACTCTTTATAGTACCCTGGGGACTTTGAAAAAGATCTGATGCTTGGGAACCACCCCAAATACAACCTGCATGCACAGGCACAAGAGGCCACCTTCAACTTGCTCTTTGAGCAAGCCTGACAGGAGACAGGGTATAAACCTTATGTTCTAAACACTCCCACTTGGGTTTGATGTGAGTGTCCCTGGATACCCCGTTCTCTTACTCCATATACCATAAAGAATCTTTACTCCCTTTCAGAGCATTCATTCTGAATGAGCTACTTGACTTATTTTCTTTTTCTGTGGTCCTCAGTTTTCCCCAAGCAGAACATGGAAACAGAGATTTAGAGGCCAACTGATTAACAGCTGTGGCATCTCTATTAACATCCCCACACTGGAGCTCAGGTACCTTTCACAGGAGCTCACTGACCTTGTCATCATCCAGCTTGCTGTCAACCTCAGGAAAGACAGCCAGCAGCACACCATTCTGGATGGCTCAGGTCCTGGCAGCTACAGCCTGAGAAAAGTTCTCTGAGCCCAAGACAAAGCACTTTTTTTTTTTTTTTTTTTTTTTTTTTTTTTTTTTTTTTTTTTTTTTTTTTTGTCAGTGCCAGCAAGTGAGTCGTTGACCCAGGGGCTCAGTCTCCCAACCAAAATTACTTTAGCACAATTCAATTGCTTGCATTAATTAAGAGAGAAGGAAATAGTGAATTTATCACACTTTTCATTAACTCCAGTGCAGTGAAGGGAACAGTGTGTCTGGGAGCCTAGAGCAGGCAAGGTAGCTGCCGTCCACACTCCTCTATCTAATTACCAAGCCTACGCTTGCCTATTGCCAGTAGCTGTCTAAGGGAAGAGAAGGGGTGGGTAAGTACTAATGGTATATGGGGTGGGGGTAGAGGATGAGCAAATAAGAGAAAGGATCACATAGGCTCCACCCCTAGACTTGTAGCCATCAGGGACAACCTGAACACACATGATATATGTTTAGTACACTGCAGATCCATGAGCTAGTGAAAAAAAGTAGAACATGTTACACCCATTCAGGTATAGGTGATTTAGGCAATAGACAGCAACTACATTGAAGGAAGAACAAACAGTTCAAACCTCAGTTTACCTAAGGTGATCCATATTTCCAATACTATGGCCTGAACTCAATCCAAACTCATTCCTATTACTGTTTCTCAAGTGCAGAAGAAAGGTGTTGGGACTAAATAGACTGATCAGGGGTTAAGAGCAATGGCTGTTTTTGCAGAAGATTCACGTTCCATTCTTAGCACCCTACCTGTAACTCCAGATCCAGGCGCTCTGACACACTCTTCTGGTCTCCGAAGGCATTCAAGTGGGGCACAGATGTGCATGCAGACAAAACACTCCAATACACACAAAGTCAAAATTAACAAACCTTTAAAACTATTCTTTATAAAGAAGGAAGCTGTTGTGTTAGGAGGCGTATGGCTGTGACTGGTTCTACTAGAAAGAGATGCTGGTTGTGCCATAGAATTCACAGAAGGCAACATTTCTCTCTTTCATTCACACTTTGTCTCTCCCTTGAGATATTGGTGATAAAGGTAGTTGTTCATTGCAAAGATATTGACTTAGATAAGAAGATATACACCTGTATCTGTATGTAGTGTAGAATTAAGGATTGCCCTTGTGTGCTCACTTCTTTCCTGACTCATCCTTGTAGGTACTGGGTGCATGTAAGTCTGGACTTTTGGTCACTCTATTGCTCAGGCTCAGTTTTATGCCAGCGCTTAGGTATCAAGTCATGTATTCCTAGTATGCTGTCTGAGCTATCTTTAGCACACTAAGAGAATGTCAAGAACCTTGGTCAGCCTTGGATTCCCAGTCCAGCCTTACTCTAACCTGAAAGATGGAGAGCTGAATTCTAATCAATTGTCTCATTTGTGTGTGTGTGGGTGTGTGTGTGTGTGTGTGTGTGTGTGTGTGTGTGAGAGAGAGAGAGAGAGAGAGAGAGAGAGAGAGAGAGAGAGAGAGAGAGAGAGAGAGAGAGAGGATTTATGGATACAAACCCTGCAGAGGAGGAAGATTGGCAGGATTTGTGCACACTATGTATAGGACCTTCTGACCATCTCTGCCACACTGCACTCACCTCACAGTAGGAAGCTGTGGGATATGTTCTTCCTGAGACCTTATTGTGTTCCAGAAGTCACACTGCAGGATTTCCAACTGGGGGGCATCTCAGTTAGTGAACGCTAACTTATTAACATGCTATACTCCACACGTAAAGGAACAAATCACTGGTTCTTTCCTAGCTCTGTTTCCTGGTTAGCTGCAGTGAAAAGACAAAGGCAATTTCTCAGGTAGGCTAGAAAGGCGGCAAGGTGATGGGTCAAAAGTCTGCACACAACCAACTGGTATATGAGCCTAACCTCCCAAACTCAGTACACCTGGGGATCATCAGTGAGCACAAAGGATTTCTATGGAGTCCACTGTGTCTGCCACCTCTATTGGTTACTGTCTTGCCTCTTATTTCCTCCTGTCTCTTCCTCCTCAAAGCACACTCTTCCATGCTTTTCCCTTCCCACTATGCCTCCAAATATTCCAGATCCTGCCACTTGCTTCTCTGAGGCTTTCACCCTCTGGGTATGCTCCTGGGTGTCACCTCCTGACAGGTCACATGGCAAAGCTGTGACAGGTGCTGGTGTTTAACTTCACAGAACATTTCTGTAGAGAGACCCGCTGCTGTAAATAGCAGGTATAGAAGGATGGCAGCCATGAAGATCACCTGAGGTGACTTAATCATTTTCATAGATGAGCTGGGCTGGACTTGCCTCAAGAAAACGGTGGTGGCTTTGATGAGCTGAATAGTCTAGTCAAGAAAGAGAGGAAAGGACACCTAAAACTGTCCCCAGGGGTTTTCAAAGAGAAGAGATAACATTCTGTCTAGAACAATAATCTCCCAAAGAAGGAAGGCTGAAGTCCTTGACCTCTATTCCTTCCAACTGTGCCCTAAGGAGTCTCTTGGAGAAGCAGAAAGGAGGACAGATGGTCTGTGTACAGCAGGCTGGGGCTCAGGATATAAGGAAGCAGAAGCAGGTCAGAGAGCCTCTGGGTGTCTTCTCTGACTTGCTGTCTGATCTATTCATCCCCTAATACTTACATTCCTTCCAGCTGTGAGATATCTTCCTGCTCTCCTCTACCTTCTGTGAGAGATCTGGAAATAGCAAGGAACTGAAGTATCAAGCTAAAGATAGAGCAAAGTACAATCTGCTTGAAATTTTGAGCTCATGAAATTATTCTCGTTCCCCATATTGTCTGCCCCACCACTTCCACCACACACAGACACAAAGTGTCCAACACAACTCCTGGGTCATAATAGGCTACATTTAGATGACTGCAGATTAGAAGCTGTCCAAGCATCATCCTTCTCACTCTGTTTTGGTCTACATCTTCATTGTGAACACAGAGGGAAGCCTGGGAAATAAAATTGGGCTCTCTTTGTTCTGTGGCCTTATTATATGAGAGCTTGCACCTGTGTCCATAGAACTATGAAGCTTGCCCCCTCAACCCCAATCACATATCCTGAGTCAGAATAGATATCCCCTCACACCCTATATGAAGGACCCCAATTCAATCTATGTAATTTCAATCTAGTTAGTACAATGAATTGTGTTATCATCTTTGAAATACTCCTATCTTTCTAAGCAATAACCTCTATTTTTAAAAAAATTTTAATGGGAGTGCCCAAAGGAAAAGGGTAGATTCATAATACATCAGGGTACTTGGCTTGAGATGGAACATCACACATAAAGAAAATTTGGGCAACTATCCTAGACTCCTGTTTTAATATCTCCCCCCCCCCGATATTACATTTACATTTCAGATTTTATCCCCTTACCCCATTCCCCCCACCACCCAAGAACCTCCTATCCCATACCCCCTCCTCCCGCTTCTATGAGGATGTGCCCCCACCTACCCACCCTCGAATTTTCCCTCACTTGGTGTTCAGCCTTCATGGGACCAAGAATCTCCTCTCCCACCTATGCCCGACAAGGCCATCCTCCCCTACATATACAGATGGAGTCATGGTCCCTCCCTATGTGTTCTCAGTCTGGTGGTTTAGACCCTGGGGAGCTCTGGTTGGTTGGTATTGTTGCTCTCCTCAGGGGGCCACCAACCCTTTCAGCTCTTTCAGTCTTCTCTCTAACTTCTCCATGGGGAAACCCTTGATTAGATCAGTGGTTAGCTGTGAGCATCTGCCTCTGAATATGTCAGACTCTGGCAGACCTCTAAGGAGACAGCTATATCAGGCTCTTGTCAGCATGTACTTCCTGCCATCCACATCAGTGTCTACTTTTGATGACTATACATGGGATGGATACCCAGGTGGAATGGTCTCCAGATGGCCCCTCCTTCAGTTTCTGTCCCACACTTTGTCTCCATATTTGCTCCCATTAGTATTTTGTTACTCCTTCTAAGTAGGACCGAGGCATTCATACTTGGTCTTCCTTCTTCATGAGCTTCATGTGGTCTGTGAGTTGAATCTTGGCTATTTCAAGCTTTTGGGCTAATATCTGCTTATCAGTGAGTAAATACCATGTGTGTTCTTTTGTGACTGGGTTACCTCAGTCAGGATGATATTTTCTAGTTCCATCCATTTACCTAAGAATTTCTTGAATTCATTATTTTTAATAGTTGAGTAATACTCCATTGTGTAAATGTACCACATTTTTGTATCCATTCCTCTGTTGAAGGACATCTGGGTTCTTTCCAGCTTCTGGCTATTATAAATAAGGCTGCTATGAACATAGTGGAGCATGTGTCCTTGTTATATGTTGGAGCATCTTGTGGGTATATGCTCAGGAGTGGTATAGCTGGGTCCTCAGGTAGTACTAGATCCAATTTTCTGAGGAACTGCCAGACTGATTTCCAGAGTAATTGTACCAGCTTGCAATCCCATCAAAAATGAAGGAGTGTTCCTCTTTCTCCACATCCTCGTCAGCATCTACTATGACCTGAGTTTTTGATCTTAGCCATTCTGACTGGTGTGAGGTGGTATCTCAGGGATGTTAGGATTTGCATTTCCCTGAGGAATGAGGATGTTGAGCATTTCTTAAGGTGCTTCTTGGCCATTTGAGTTTCTTCAGTTGAGAATTCTTTGTTTAGCTCTGTACCCCATATTTAATAGAGTTATTTGGTTGTCTGGAGCCTAATTTCTTGAGTTCTTTGTATATATTGAATATGAGCGCTCTATCAGATGTAGGGTTGGTAATGATCTTTGCCAAATCTGTTGGTTGCCTTTTTGTCTTATTGACAGTGTCCTTTGCCTTATAGAAGCTTTGTAATTTTATGAGGTCCCATTTGTTAATTTTAGAGCATAAGCCATCAGTGTTCTGTTCAGAAACTTTTCCACTGTGCCTAGGTATTCGAGGGTCTTCCCCAACTTCTCTTCTATTAGTTTCAGTGTATCTGGTTTTATGTGAAGGTCCTTTATCCACTTGGACTTGAGCTTTGTACAAGGGGATAAGAATGGATTGATTTGCATTCTTCTACATGCTGACCTCCAGTTGAGCCAACACCATTTGTTGAAAATGCTGTCCTTTTTCCACTGGATGGTTTTAGCTCCTTTGTCAAAGATCAAGTGACCATAGGTGTGTGGGTTCATTTCTGGATCTTCAATTCTATTCCATTGATCTTCCTGCCTGTCTCTGTACCAATACCATGCAGTTTTTATCACTATTGCTCTGTAGTACAGTTTGAGGTCAGGGATGGTGATTCCCCCAGAAGTTCTTTTATTGTTGAGAATAGTTCTTGCTATCCTGGGTTGTTTGTTATCCAAATGAATTTGCAAATTGCTCTTTCTATCTCTATGAAGAATTGATTTAGAATTTTGATGGGGATTGTATTGAATCTATAGATTGCTTTAGGCAAGATGGCCATTTTTACTAAATTAATCCTGCCAATCCACGAGCCTGGGAGATCTTTCCATCTTCTGAGATCTTCGATTTCTTTCTTCAGAGACTTGAAGTTCTTGTCATACAGATCTTTCACTTGCTTGGTTAGATTCACTCCAAGATACTTTATATTATTTGTGACTATCATGAAGGGTGTCATTTCCTTAATTTCTTTCTCAGCCTGTTTATCCTTTGAGTAGGGAAGGCTACTGATTTGTTTGAGTTGATTTTATATCCAGCCACTTTGCTGAAGTTGTTTATTAGGTTTAAAAGTTCTCTGGTAGAAGTTTTAGGGTCACTTAAGTATACTATCATATCATCTGCAAAAAGTGAAATTTTGACTTCTTCCTTTTCTATTTGTATCCCTTTGAGTTCCTTTTATTGTCTAATTTCTCTGGCTAGGACTTCCAGTACTATATTGAATAGGTAGGGTGAGAGTGGATAGCCTTGTCTAGTCCCTGATCTTAGTGGGATTGCTTCAAGTTTCTCTTCATTTAGTTTGATGTTGGCTACTGGCTTGCTGTATATTGCTTTTACTATGTTTAGGTATGGGCCTTAAATTCCTGATCTTTTCAAGACTTTTAACATGAAGGGATGTTGAATTTTGTCAAATGCTTTCTCAGAATCTAGTGAAATGTTCATGTGGTTTTTTCTTTGAGTTTGTTTATGTAGTGGATTACTTTGATGGATTTCTCAATATTGAACCATCCCTACATTCCTGAAATAAGCCTACTTGACCATGATGGATGATTGTTTTGATGTGTTCTTGGATTCAGTTTGCGAGAATTTTATTGAGTATTTTTGCATCAATATTCATAAGAGAGATTGGTCTGTAGTTCTCTTTCTATGTTGGGCCTTTGTGAGGTTTAGTTATGAGAGTAATTGTAGCTTCATAGAACAAATTGGGTAGTATTCCTTTTGTTTCTATTCTGTGGAATAGTTTGAAGAGAATTGGTATTAGGTCTTCCTGGAAGGTCTGATAGAATTCTGCACTAAAACCATCTGGTCCCAGACTTTTTTGATGGGGAGACTTAATGACTGCTTCTATTTCTTTCAGGGTTTTGGGACTGTTTAGATGGTTTATCTGCTCCTGATTTAATTTTGGTACCTGGTATCTGTCTAAAAAATTGTCCATTTCATCCAGATTTTCCAATTTTGTTGAGTATAGGCTTTCGTAGTTGGATCTGATGGTTTTTTAATTTCCCCAGTTTCTGTTGTTATGTCTGCCTTTTCAGTTCTGATTTTATTAATTTGGGTACTGTCTCTGTGCCCTTTGGTTAGTCTGGCTAAGGATTTATCTATCTTGTTGATTTTCTCAAAGAACCAGCTCCTGGTTTTATTGATATTTTGTATAGTTCTTTTTGTTTCTACTTGGTTGATTTCAGCCATGAGTTTGATTATTTCCTGCTGTCTACTCCTTTTGGATATATTTGCTTCTTATTGTTCTAAAGCTTTCAGGTGTGCTGTCAAGTTGTTAGTGTATGCTCCCTCCAGTTTCTTTTTGTAGGTACTTAGAGCTATGAGTTTTCTTCTTAGTACTGCTTTCATGGAGTCCCACAAGTTTTGTTATGATGTGTCCTTATTTTCATTAAATTCTAAAAAGTCTTTAATTTCTTTATTTCTTCTTGACCAAGTCATCATCGAGTAGAGCGTTGTTCAGTTTCCATGTGTATGTGGGCTTTCCATTGTTTTTGTCATTTTAAAGACCAGCCTTAGTCCATGGTGTTCTAATAGGGTTCATGGGATTATTTCAATCTTTTTGTATCTGTTGAGGCCTATTTTGTGACCAATTATATGGTCTATTTTGGAGAAGGTACCATGAGGTGCTGAAAAAAAGGTATATTCTTTTGTTTTAGGATGAAATGTTCTATAGTTAAATCCATTCGGTTCATGACTTCTGTTAGTTTCATTGTGTCTCGATTTAGTTTCTGTTTCCATGATCATCTGTCCATTAATGAGAGTGGGGTGTTGAAATCCACCACTATTATTGTGTGAAGTGCAATGTATGCTTTGATCTTTAGAAAACTTTCTCTTATGTATGTGGGTACCCTTGCATTTTGGGCATAGATGTTCAGAATTGAGAATTCATCTTGGTACATTTTTCCTTTGATGAGTATGAAGTGTCCTTCCTTATCTTTTTTGATTACTTTTGGTTGAAAATTAATTTTATTTGATATTAGAATTGTCACTTCAGCTTGTTTCTTGGGACCATTTGCTTGGAAGGTTGCTTTCCATCCTTTTACTCTGAGGAAGTGACTATCTTTGTCACTAAGGTGCATTTCCTGTATGCAGCAAAATTCTGGGTCCTGTTTATGTATCCAGTCTGCTAGTCTATGTCTTTTTATTGGAGAATTGAGTTCATTGATATTAAGAGATATTAAGGAAAAATGATTGTTGCTTCCTTCTATTTTTGTTATTAGAAGTGGAATTATGTTTGTGTAACTATCTTCGTTTGGGGTTGTTGGAAGATTACTTTCTTGTTTTTTCTAGGTTGTAGTTTCCCTCCTTGTGTTTGAGTTTTCTATTAATTATCCTTTGAAGTGCTGGATTTGTGGGAAGATATTGTGTAAATTTGGTTTTGCCATGGAATATCTTTAGTTTCTCTATCAATAGTGATTGAGAGTTTTGCTGGGTATAGTAGTATGGGCTGGCATTTGTGTTCTCTTAGGGTCTGTATGATATCAGTCCAGAATCTTCTGGATTTTATAGTCTCTGGTGAGAAGTCTGGTGTAATTCTTATAGGTATGCCTTTATATGTTACTTTACCTTTTTCCCTTATTGCTTTTAGTATTTTTTCTTTGTTTTGTACATTTGATGTTTTGATTATTATGTGGTGGGAGGTATTTCTTTTCTGGTCTGGTCTATTTTGAGTTCTGTAGGCTTCTTGTATATTTATGGACATCTCCTTCTTTAGGTTAGGGAAGTTTTCCTCTATAATTTTGTTGGAGATATTTACTGGCCCTTTAAGTTGGGAATCTTCACCCTCATCTATACCTATTATCCTTAGGTTTGGCCTTTTCATTGTGTCCTGGATTTCCTGTATGTTTTGGGTTAGGAGCTTTTTGCATTTTGCATTTTCTTTGACAGTTGTGTCAATGTTTTCCATGGTATCTTCTGCACATGAGATTCTCTCTTCTATTTCTTGTATTCTGTTGGTGATGTTTGCATCTATGGTCCTGATTTCTTTCCTAGGTTTTCTATCTCCAGGGTAGTCTCCCTTTGTGATTTCTTTATTGTTTCTACTTCCATTTTTAGATCCTTGACGATTTTCTTTAATTCCTTCACCTGTTTGGTTGTGTTTTCTTGCAATTCTTTAAAGGATTTTTGTGTTTCCTCTTTAAGGGCTTCTACCTGTTTACCTGTGTTCTCCTCAAATTCTTTGAGAGTGTTAGTTATGTCCTTCTTAAAGTCCTCTGTCATATCATGAGAAGTGACTTTAATTCTGAATCCTGCTTTTCCGGTAAAATGGGGTGTTCAGAGCTTGCTATAGTGGGAGAACTGAGTTATGATGATGCCAAGTAACTTTGGTTTCTATTGCTTATGTTCTTGCGCTTGCCTTTCACCATCTGGTTAACTGTAGTTAACCTGCGCTTACTTTCTCTGACTGGAGCCTGCCTTTCCAGTTATCTTGCTTGTGTCAGAACTCCTCAGGATGCAGATGCCTATGTGATCCTGAGCTCCAGCTGCTCTGAGTACAGTGGCTCCTCTAGGATGTCTCAGGATATGGTGTCCACTGCTCTGAGTGCAGTGGTCCCTCTAGGATGTCTCAGGATATGGTGTCCACACAGGAGCAGACCAGCTGTGTGTCTGCCCCAGCCACAAGGACCAGGCGAGCTTTAATGTCTTTTGCTAGAGAAAATATTGTAGTCTGGTAGTCTTTATTAGAAGAAATCCTTTCCAATATGTCTTCACTATCCCATAGATCACAGGCATCTTGCATGCCCAGCTCTGTCTCTCTACATGTCCTCATCTTATCATCTTTTCATATTTCCCTCTTCTCCGTGTCCCATCTTCTGCTTCCCTCAAACTCTGCATCCTGCTCTTTTCTGAAGCACAGAGTTAGAAGTTTATAGTCAGTATGAAAAAGGGCTGTTTTACATTTCTATGACAGATACTTAAGATGACCATTATATAATGAGTAAGGGGTTCTCTGTGCCTCAAGGGCTGAAGGTACTGAAGTTCATGATTGGTTGTTTCACTCTGATCCTGTGACATGGTAGCACATCATGATGAAAACATAATTCTGAGCAAAACCACTTGTTTTGTACTATCCATTTCATAGCCAGGAGAGAAAGGGGTTGGGGCCAGGGAGCCATGGTCTCCTATTACCTCAAAGTTCACACCTTATTCATCTAAAATATCCCATTAGTTCCCACCTCCTAGCATGCTTCCTCCCAATGGCGTCAGATTTTTTGACTAGGTTTCTGACACAAGCTTTTAGGCAACATTAAAGATCCAAACTATAGCTTAGACACAGTTTGTAAGTGTGTAATTATCTTGGACAGCATCAGCTTTCGAGGCTGTCTGATACTGCCATTGCTGGAAGGCCATCTCAGGATACCTTTTGCAAGGTGGTCTCAGACCAGCAGCGCAGTGATATCAGAATCCTGCAAACTACTCCAAATGACTGAGAGTGTATGATTTTTTAAGTTCCCATGAATTTATATGCAAATCAAATTCTGAGAAGCATTTCATCTTTAGTACAAACTTAACAAAATCTGTTTTCTCATTTAATGAGGTAGTATTATCGTAACAACCCCCATTTTATATGGATTGCATCTTCTCTTTCTTCTTTTGTGCTTTTATAGATATATCTCATGAAGACAGCATTGCAGATAGTGCAAATAAACCCTCTATTTTAGAGAGCATTTAGGTATCCCCCATGGAGTACCCCAGGTCTGTCTTGCCTTGCACACAGAGGTATGCAGCCTCCTGTAAAGCCATGCTTTACTCTGCAGGTCAATCAATACTCCTCAAGTACTCTTGAGCCTAACCAGAGCTTATCCTCAGTATCTTCCCAGTGTCTAACCTGAGTTGGGCCTTTCTTATTTTTACCACAGAATACACTGGCCCTGCTTGAGGATCCTGCCAGGCCCATTGTAGGGAACTCATCTGTTTTGTTAAATACAGTTAATTACATGGTAGCAAGTATTTGGTAGTATATCCTTTTGAGAATAATGGAGTCCTACCAAAGACAGCCAACCTTCCTAACTGCCATATTTATTCATTGTCAAAATACCAAAAAGTGACACTGGAGACAGAAGGTTCATTTGGGTATGTTTGATTTCATTCTTGTTTTACTCTTTAAAAATCTGCCATGGGTCAGGCAACCCAGTTTCAATAGAGAAAGTACAATTCATCTCTTAAACTTTGAAAACAAGTGTCAGGAGCACAGAATACCTGGCCTCATATCCATGAGAAAGGAAAAGGATTTTTGCTGTTTGGCTTCATGGTGTTTGAGTTTTCAGAGGAGCATAGTATTTCAGCAGGACTCAAGAGAAAGAGGATTTTTTTTTCTTTGCAATGAGACAAGGAATAGGATGAGGTAAGGGTCCAAACTGCACCAACAATACAATAAGAAATTAAACTGAAGCAAGTTTTTCAACCTTCAATTATTCTGAATACCAAACAGCTAACTCTGTGAGTGTATAAGACTGAGTTCTTCAGAACAACCCACAAAACCAGGTATGAAATCTTTGAGGTGTTCTAGGAACTATAGGTCCACAGGTGCATTGCTATATGAACTTATAGTTATGTCTATTTTGACAAGTTTCCAAGCACTGCCTGCATCTACACAAAATAATTCATTCATCAATTCCCTAGACTACTCCACTATAGTTTAAATTTTTAAATTTCAAAGTGACAACTAGAATTGTATTTATTTATTATGCGTAGCATTACATATACATTGTGGAATGGCTCAATCAAGCTGGTTATTTATTGTCTGTCTCAGGTTGAAAGAGAACTAGCAACTTTGAATTTATTTGTATTACAATATAAAATATATTACATCTATTTCTACTATAAGAACTTAGTTAGCTTATATTTTATATACAAAGGCATTTCTATATATAAAATATTGTTTCTAAAAACCTAAAGTTACTTGCAGTGTTTTATTATACTATCGATCATGACAGACTTGTTTAAACCATCAACCTTTATTAATGTACTGGGGTATTTATAAGGCACTTTCTTAATTAACTGTTATAATAATAATTGAAGAAAAATATTGGTGGTATACTATTATCAAATGCACTCAAAAAGTTAAAGCAATTTACCTGGAAATACACTTATCCAAGTCTCCATCAAAGAATGTCTTACTTTGGACCATCTTATTACCTCTCTGTTGGGTGTTCAGTCCTGTTCTATGGCCTTCCCTCTTCTACTTACATTCTCAGATTGGGTAATAGCTTTGTTTTGAGACTAACAGTTCTGTGTTGTTTTCTGCCCACCTCTCTCTTCCCAGAAGGCCAGGGCTTTGTGAGTGAAGATGAATACTTGGAAATCTCAGACATCAAACGTGATCAGTCTGGAGAGTATGAGTGCAGCGCCTTGAACGACGTTGCTGCACCTGATGTTCGGAAAGTAAAAATCACTGTAAACTGTAAGTTGATTGGCTATCAGGGAATTCCAAGGGGAAAGGGGCCAAGGAGTAAAGCAGCCAGCTAAAAGTGACCACCTTTTCCTCAAATCCCCACACCCAAACACTGCAAACAGGAAGGGCAGATTTTGTCAGCTTGTTCTGCTCATTGCCTGTGTTACATTTACAGCTGGAGTCTTCCTGAGACTCTTGGAGCTTTTGGCATGTAGGAACTATGACGAATTTAGAATGGACTTGAAAACCTGAGAGGCAAATGTAGTATCTTCACATTTAAATATAACATCTTCCTAAAATGAATGGTTATTTTACTAAGAGGTGGGGTGTCACAAATGAATGGATGGATGTCTTCTCTGTAATCATGTTTTTAATTTTTTTTTCTGGTTTGTTTGTTTTTTTGTTTCTCCAGACCCTCCCTATATCTCAAAAGCCAAGAACACTGGTGTTTCTGTCGGTCAAAAGGGCATCTTGAGTTGTGAAGCCTCTGCTGTCCCCATGGCTGAATTCCAGTGGTTCAAGGAAGATACCAGGTACCTTGAAGGAACTGGGAGATCTCTGACACAGGACATACAATCCCCAGAAGGAAGATAGTAAACTTCAGGGGGAAAATTAGCAAGATAAAAACATGCTATAATCTCCTTTTAATTGAGTCTCCTTTTAGAATCAAAAGTAAGAAGAAAAATAGAGCAACCTGGGAACTCAACAAATGGATTGACTTTGTTTTAGAATCTTGGATTAGTTATAGACATGGTAGTGTCTCAGTGAGTTGACCTTTGAGTTTGACAATTTTTAGTTATTTATTTGCTTTACTTCCTATTAGAGGATATGGCACTTACAGCTTGTGTTGATAGGATGGGCAAGTCAGAAGAAAGAGTATTTGAACAGGACCTCATTGCAGTAATTCTAAGACCCATCTTTGCATCCTTTTGGTACTTGCCGCTTCCCTTGGCTGGCAAGTCCAGACCAATAGTGCTTTCTCCTACTGCAGGTTATCCACTGGCCTGGATGGGGTGAGGATTGAGAACAAAGGCCGCATATCCACTTTGACTTTCTTCAATGTCTCAGAGAAGGATTATGGGAATTATACCTGTGTGGCCACAAACAAGCTTGGGAACACCAATGCCAGCATCACCCTGTATGGTGAGTGCAGGAAGGCTGGATCTGGAGGGCTTGGCCATGTGAAAGAGCTCCAAAAGCTTGGGAGGGTGTCAGGCAGAATCTGCTTGGCCTGTTTCCATCCATATTGTTCAACCCACCACCCTTAGCTACAATATACTCCTCCCTACCATTCCCCTGGCATGCCATGCAGTCATGTTTCCAAGGTAATTTATTTTGGCCAGGTTTGCCCCATTTCAAAAGGGGTAAACCAAATTGTGAATCAACTGTGATTGTGAATTCCATATGGGACAGAGAACCATGAGATGGTTCAACAGTAGTGTCATCTGAAGACAAATGAGAAAGCAGAGGTGTGTGAGAATAAAGGAGAAATAATTGTAAGATTGATGACTTCCATAATAAGAATCCATACTCCAGGGATAGCAGTTATAGTTTTCAGCCAAGCAACTTTTGTCATCGTGATTCTCATGTAGACCACGAAGCCATGTTCTCATATAGGGATAAATGGGGAACAGAAGGCTGAATCCTCATCAGGAGACCCTTCTATTCCTCATAAGAACTCAGGTCTGTTTTTCTCCATGGCTGGAGAAACCTGGGGAGTCATGAATGGCTACTATGGAAACCCTTCTCCTTCATTGCTCCATCTACCCATATTGCTGTGTCTATATTTCCATGCAACATTTCATTTCACAAACTAGCATCAGCCTATGGTAATATTTCATACATGTGTGTATGTCTATTTTTGCTG
Organism: Arvicanthis niloticus; assembly: GCF_011762505.2. Classification (NCBI taxonomy): domain Eukaryota; kingdom Metazoa; phylum Chordata; class Mammalia; order Rodentia; family Muridae; genus Arvicanthis; species Arvicanthis niloticus. The sequence goes on along the minus strand of NC_047665.1, from coordinate 80,013,681 downwards.
AGGTGTAATGAGAGGGAAGCATCCGATGAACAGGATGAAGAAAGACTCATTATTTTCCATGTGTACCTCAGATGTAACAAGCTTGACATGTACTGAACTTTGTCCACCAACCATCTGAAATGTGTGATCTATGTCTTTTGTTTTCTCTCTGCATTGTGTGTGCATTGTGCTGTGTGTGTCTTAGAAATAAGCCCCTCATCAGCAGTGGCAGGTGGGTACAGCATGTTCCTTCCTTTCCCTGCCTGCTTGAATGCCTATGCTCTTGTATTTTTAAGGCTACTTCAAAGATAGGTTTGCCTGCTCCCTTCCCTAATATGTTCTATGTAGTAGATTTCAAAGGGATGTGGCTTGACCATTTAGATAATAAGCATGTAGAACATAATGGCTTTTACACACACTTAGGAGATTTGATTAGGAAGCTGAGAGAAAGTGAATTCACTCTGCCACCCCATAATAAACATCTAGTGGGTCATTGCTTATAAGGAGGTAACCTCTGCTATTTCTGCACAGGGGTGTATTGTGAGGAACTCAGCCCAGAAACCAAGTAGATTATTATATGACTTTCTAGAGACAAATTCCCCTTCTTTGTTTTGTTTCCTTTTACCAAGATTAAGAAGGATGCTGACTTAGTTCTAAATCTTTATTGTTAAATGGAAATTCTTAGGGTTATTTTTGCATGATGGCAATATATGTTATTTATTAAATATTTCTGGTTTCTTGGCATCATGTCAGAGCTGATCAGGTCAAGTTATTACCCCTATTTTACAGATTAATAAAAGAAGAACCAAGAAGTGTAGGTTATACCAAAATATACACCAGGAAAAGATAAATGTTAAATGAAGTCCAGACTCAGGCACATTATCATACACCAGAGTTTTTACTCAGAGAATAATCAAAATAATCAAAGAGATACCTTCATGTATACACTTAAACATTTGGACACCACTACACCAGGTATGAAGCCCTGCATCCAGAGGTGAAAGCCTGTCCACTCTACTTGTCTAAGACATATTGATTTTGGTCTTATGGAAAATTACAACATTTGTATTTCTACCATCAATTTATACTGCCATGGATTCATGCCTACTAAAGACATACTCTGCCAAACCTTGATGGTCATAAAATTCTTGTCCCTTAGTCATGACACTGCTACATGGAAAAGAGTGAGAGTAAAGTGTTGTTCAGACTTTAACATTTATTCATTCCTTTGGCTAAGAAAGTTATAGAAGTTGAGAGAATATGGCAACTAGAAGGACCTAGTAATGATGACCAGATGACTTGAGTACTTGAGTTATTGTCCTTTTCTGCTGTCAACAGGGAAAGAGTTGTGTCATTTAGAAATAGCACTTATGTCCTCATACAGCCTTTCTTCTGAGCTCCAATTGGAATGAAAAGAAAATGTAGAAATAAAAGCATAAAGAAAAGAGAGGAGAAAAAAATATAAAAGTCAGCTAGCTGACTCATGTGTCTCTTAGAAGAACACAAGTGATGTTTTAGGGGCTCCACCTCTATGACCTGATTTAACCTAAGTACCTTCTTATAGATTCCATATCTAGATATAGTCATGGTGATGGTTAGATAACATAAAAATCTTGGAGGACAAAATTCAGTTCACAGTACAGACATAGATTCACATCTAAATTCAGCCACGTGGCAGTCAAACTCCTTCCTTGATTTTTCTTTTCCTCAACTAGGCTGTAAGAGTTTTCTTTTGTGCTTACCTCAAAAGGATGATGAGAGGATGAAATAAAGGAACCTATAAATCAGTGTAGATACATGACCCTGAGAACACCCAAAGACTAAAGGCCTCAAATTACTAACCTGAAATTGGAATGACCATGAATTATCAGTAGGGCAAAGTTCATCAAATAGCTGCAACTACTGAACCTTTTCTATAGATGCTGAATGCTATGATTCTTTCCAGTCTTCACACATTTACTGTTAATTGGCCCATATGATCACCCTTTCTATTCATGGACCTGACAGAATTATTGATCAGAAGAACATCTAATTTTGTTTCCTTCAATGTCTCCTCTGCCTGTTAACTCTAGAACTCTTGAAGCCTATGAGCCACCTGGTCTTTACCTAATTAGAGTCTATCTCCAGCATCCATTCCTGAAGTAAGGCTTCCCTAGACTCTATGCCGATCAGTACCCACCCACCCCCAACTACACACATGTTATACATCAAGTAAATGCTAGTGTTCATTCAACAAGTATGCCATCTGTAGCTGCCTTAAGCAGGTACAAGGCATTGTTCTGAGAGATGACCACATAATCACGAGAGAACTAGAGTCCCTGCTTCTATAGCTTTTATGTTCAAATTGCAACTTTATAAGTTGTTTGTTTGATAAAAGTTTCTTCCCCATAAATCCTGTAAGACCTATGGACATAATAACTATGTTTAGCTATTTATCTGACATCTGACTTGGAGATTCACACATAGTAGCTGGTCAAAAAAATTTTGTAGATGATGATAAGCTCTTATTCAAAATACCAAAAGTTCAGGTGTCAAGAACTGAGATGTGATGAGCTGAGTTAGAGGTGTGTCTCTACGGGTCTTAGTGTTCAGCCTATGTTATTCCTTGGATGGTTGCTTAGGAAAGTTCTTTCAGTGAGCTTAAGATTTTTTTACCCATGAAGGTCCCCTGTAGTCTCCACAAAGGCTCTGATGTTAGGATTGATGATCATAGATTTAGCCATAGAGAAAAGAGAAAGTGTCTTTTGAGCTGCCTTTTCTGTTCACCACAATGCTTTTCCTGTCCTCAATGGCCCATCTACTTATAGCCACAAGTGATTAGGATGTACATGACCACTACACTGGGTCTTTTTATGATTCTCTCACTTACTGAGCATATAAGGTAAAAATTTGTCCTGGTCTGATTTTATGTGTGTGAAAATTGAAGCTAAGGCAGATAACTCAAATCACATTGGCTTGTAAGCAGCTGAACTGTGACTTGAGCCACACGTTTTAATGCCAGGGCCTGGGCTTTCAAGCTCTACTTTAGTTCAGCCCATGGAGGATGCTTGAGGCCAATTAGTATGGAATCACATATCAACAAGTCTACTTGAGTCATCTCTCAGTCCAGATCTGCCCTTCTGTAATCATCTGCCCCAAAACCAACCCCTTCAAAAGACAACTTTCACACCTACCACCTGTATATTCATACTTTCCAGACACATATGCAAAGCCTAAGTAAGTATATATTTGTGTCACCTCTCACAAGGTCTGTATCTGGTATTTGACAATCTCCCTTGACTCTGCCTCTGTGGTCCCAAGACTTCATACTTATCTTCACACACTTATGTTTCTGTATGAACAAGCAATAAGCAAAAAAAATGGAATAAAGAAAAAAAGTTTAAAAAAATAACCCCCCAAACATGCAATATAATGGAAAAGGTGGGTGGGGGAGGGGCTACAAGGAGAAAATGATTGGAAAACGTGAACAACGCATAGGCAGAGGGTGATCATTTTAGTCAGTGGTTTGTGGGAGTGTGCAATGCTCCTTTCTCATAACACCAGTCACCTTAGTGTCACAGAGCCACCAAAACAAAGCTTCAGGCAAAGGCCACTGAAATAGCGTATTACATCACAAACCCTGTTTGGGTCCAGGCATCCTCAGAGCTGGTAAAGGTGCAGGACTCACAAAAGAATTTTGTCATGGCAGCAGGGAGAACTGAGATCCGGTGTGACAGATCTGACATGGTGTGGTCAGCTCCTCAGAGCTTAGCAATGTACAAGGGCAGAAGGAGATTGGTGGCTTCCTATTTTCAGTTCTATGTCTCTGTTCTGAATCTGAGAAACAGTGGGAATATAAGAGCATTTCCAAAGGACAGTGTCTTAGTTAAGGTTTCTCTTAAAGAGACATCATAACCATAGCAACTCTTATAAAGAAGGCATTTAATTGGGGCTGGCTTATAATTCCGTGGTTTAGTCCATTGTCATCATGGTGAGAAGCATAGTGGCATGCAAGTAGACAGGTACTGCAGAGGTAGGTGAGAGTTCTACATGTAGATTGGTAGATAGTAGAAAGAGAGAGTGATACTGGGCCTGGCTTGAGTACTTGAAATCTCAAAGCCTACCCCAGGTGATACATTTCCTCCAACAAGGCCATACCTACTCCAACGAGGCCATGCACCCTAATTGTGTACTACCTATGAGCTTATTGGGCTGTTTACATTTCAAACTCCACAATGATCACCACAAATATGGGATATGATCCAGAACCTTAGATCAAGTAGGTGGCAGAGCTCCTACATGGTAGAAAATCAGACTTCTCCATGCATTTGTTAGCTTTATTGAGTAGATGCAATCTACTTATCTACTCAAGAGGCAGCCTAGGCCTCTTGAAGTCTTGTCAACCATATGTATAGCAGGCAGTGGCCGGGCTCAGCTTGCTCACCACAGTTTTGTCTCTTGTGGAAGTCTCTTACTTTCCAGTAGTATGACAACCTACTCTGCCTCTTCTTGGCCACTCTTGCCTACTCTTCCATGAGCAAGAGGCCCTCTCTCTCTCTGTCCTAAGAATGTGAAGAAGGAAGATTTGGGGCCTAATTCCATCCAGCACTGCAGTGTGATACACTTAATGATACATGAACATAAATATTATTGGAATTTGCAGGAGAGAGGGATAACAAATGCACACAAAGTCAAAAGATGGTGCAGAGAGAAAACCAGATTTGTCACCCATCTCCTGTGTAATTGTAGGAACACAAATTAGTTATATTAAGAGGTAAATAACAACATAGGGACAACTCACTAAAATCTTGTCATTACAAACACTCCAGTTAAAGCAACAGCTGGGCTCTGGGATTTATCCTCATATGAAGCATCAGTACCCTCACAGCCATTATCCCTATAAACCAACAGAAACATCTAGAGACCCAGTTACCAAAATTCTAGCTTTTTTTTTAATGGCTCCTTAATGGCTGGGATGAATCTGCATAGCAGACTGAATTTCTAAACTCAAGTTTCTTCAACTGACTCTAGCAGTAACTAGCTCCTGTTTCCTGTCCAAGCAACTCAGCAGCATTTGTGGGCAAAGCCCTGGACCATACTTCTGCCTTCACACTAGGTTCCACACAACCCAAATTCAATACCCCAGCCATCACTTCGTGCCTCTCACTATTCCCCTGCCCTCACACCATGCTGCACACAATGCGCTTGCCTTTACACTATGCCCCACAAAACCTTGATTCAATGACCCTGCCTTCTCACTGTGTCCTGTACATGATAGCTTGTGTCTTCTCTTTGAAAGTATCCTGAACAACTACTCTCTAGTCAAATGGCTTCAGGGACATTATGAAATGGAAACTCGTCGGGCAGTGGTGGCACACGCCTTTAATCCTAGCACTTGGAAGGCAGAGACAGGTGGGTTTCTGAGTTTGAGGCCAGCCTAGTCTACAGAGTGAGTTCCAGAACAGCCAGGGCTATACAGAGAAACTCTCTCTCAAAAAACCAAGAGAGAGAAAGAGACAGAGAGCGAGAGAGCGAGAGAGCGCGAGAGAGAGAGAGAGAGAGAGAGAGAGAGATTGATTTATGAAATGGAAGCTCAGAGGACCAAAGGATTCTCTCTAGCATGTGCTCCAGGGACCTCCCTATATCAGAATTTTCATCCTTTACTTTTTAAAGCCCCATTTACCTCAGTTTCTCAAGATCTCTTTCCTTCATAACAGAAGGATCCCGCCTTATTCCAGATCCCACCCTTCCTGTCCCCATACTCTGCCTTCCAAAGCTCTCTTCTGAGTCCTAAGATCACCTGGAGATAGCATCCTTCTTACCTATCCACCATGTCTGTTCCTGGCTCCTCTACATTTGCCGTATAAGTCAGTCTCAAGGGAGGATAACAGTGAGGGCGGGAGAAGTCGTCTGTGTCTTCAAGCATCATAGGAGCTGAATATCCAAGCCTGCATTACTTGGGGAGTCTTAAAGAATGCTAATGTGTGAGTCTTAATCTGGAACCACTTAATCAAAGTCTTGATGAATGGTCCTGGGTCTGTGACTTGTAAGCAAGTTATTTAGGGAATCTTATGCTCATGGAAAATGGCTGGCTCAGAGCGAGTCTTACTTATAATTCTGTACTTTTAAGACTCTTGAAAGCTGAGCTAAACCCCGCTTATTTCCTGCATTCCTAGGAGAAACAGATACTTTTGCTTCTTCCCTTGGGTCCCCCAACCCCAATTCAGCTTGAGCATTAGTTTCTAGTTGTACCCTTTTACTAGAACTCTCATCCTAATTTTGACATCTGTTCCTGTTAACCTTGGACAATGGACTTCAGTGCCCCTCCACCCACCCACTTGACCTGTTTACACAATATACCATGTATCTGACCAGGTTTCCTTCTCTTTAGTAGCCCCTCCCAACTGGCTTGTCACAAACCCCAAAGGGACTTTACTAGAAAAGCATGCCACTGAGGCTGTATGTATTCAGAGATTGCCATGCTGTGCAGCCTTGCTGATCCCTCCCTCCCCTGAACCCCATCCCTGGTAATCACAAGGCTGAGCATCCTCCAGTTCCCATTGGCTGAACCTATAATCAGGATGCTCCTCTCAATGTATTCATTCATCTAGTCAACAAACATCTTATTAGTGCCTACTGTGTGCCAATAGTGCCAACATTAAACCAAAGATGAGGAATGAGGAGGGACAGAACTTCTGACAGTATATAAACATACAGAGGCCAACGTAATAAAATGTAAGATCCACACTCAAGGAATGAAAAAGTTCTCGGTGTGAGCCATACAAGGCCTTGAGAACCTAAGAATCCATTGTCAGGAAGCTGTTATTCTTTCCATTTCATAGAAGAGCCTAGAGCACTGAGAATGTAAATGGTATGACAGAAGTCCCCCAGGTAGGCATTCTACCATGCAAGTAGCAACACCAGACATAATCCCATGTTTCTTTTTAATCCATATATCTTCTATCTCTTCCCACAAGTCAGAAAGGCACACGCGCAAGCATTTGCCCTCTTTTCTGCCTGACAAAGTCCCACTAATCCTCCAAGTGTGTGTTCCATGGCAGCCTATTTGCAGAGCGTTTCAGAGTCTCACTGAAGAGCCAATCCCTCATCTTTAGGTTCCTGTAGTAGCATGCCCTTAGGCTTGTATTCTGTTTGTATTTGTTTCTGCACTTAGAGGATATAGCACCGTGTCTTGCAATGGTTGTTGCCCAGCAAATGTTTGTTGAATTAGTAAATAAATCTTGCAGTCAATGGGGGCATCAGTTATAGCCCCTATTCATTTAAAACCCTTTTGCCAACCAAAGGACAGCTAGATACTCAAAAGGACACTTACTTCTTCTCCTGCAGGGGAGCCACACCACTATTTCTATGGTTTTCTCTTGCATTCCTCCAGTCCATATGGCCAGATTCTAATTTAAAATGTAACCCCCCTCCCTCCCTCGCCATAATCCTTTTGCAGAAGACTGCATCAAGCATTCCAATTCAGTCTTTAGGAAGACATCATTGCAAACACATCAAAAAACTGCACGTATCTGCCCATTTCCTGCTGATAACGTATATGATTTTTTTTTTTTTTTATTTTACAAATCCACAGTTTAAATCCAGGTGGGAGAGAGTGAGTCAGAGAGAAATACCATTGCTTTTGGCTGATGACAGCAGCGTAATCATTTATATTTTTCCCAACCTGCAAAATGTCAACATATTAGGGGAAAAAATGCAGACATTTCACATTTCATTCCTGATGAGGTTCCTTGTCACTGGCTCGCATCCCCACCTCCTTTCTGTGAAATCATTGACATCTGGCTATTAGCCTAGGCATTTCAAATGTAACAGTGAGTACCCGGGGTGTGCTGATGTCAGCAGAGGCACACAGCTTAGACGGAAGTTCCTTCTCTCAGGTTTGTAATATGCTCACAGATTTGAATTAACTTCTGATAGTAACTTGCTAAACTGTTGTCTTTTGTGGTGAGCACAGAATAGGGTGTGGAAAGAGAACAAAACAAAGATGGCTACTGGGTTTGCCTTTTTACCTGCCTGTCATGGTTTAATCTCACTTGTAAAACAACACAGTGCCATGCTTTTCCACTGTAATTAAAGACAATAGCGAAAAAGTTCTTTGAAGAGGAATGCGCCTTCATCAGTCAGCACTGCCGAAAATAGGTTTATGTTTCGCCAACAAGTACAGCACACACATCCTCTAATTAGATTTCTCTGCTCCTCTTTTAATCACCACGAACATCATTATCCTTTTGGTTCCTCATTAGGAAGGTCGTGCGGTTCATAATCACACTCATAAACCCATCCTGATTTCAGAACAAAACTGTAGCTCCTTAGATTTCAGATATTGCCTTGATCTCCCATGTTAGCAACAAGTTCTAGTTGCCTGTGGGGTTTGTTTCTTTGTGGTTTTTTTTAATGTGTTCACCCTCCCACCTGCCATTTTAATAGAATTGCAGCTACTTAGTCAACCATTATTGATGAAAGATGCCATATTTCCCTTATAATTTGCAAAGAGAAAGGGAAGACAAAAGTGTACACCTGTACCTTTATCATCTATAATGCACCTTACACTTAAGCTTTGAAACCTCTTAGAAGGCAGATTCGATCTAGTTGTGTGGCTTCTGTTGGTGAATCTGGATACTTTATTATTGGCTGACAGTCTGGACAGAGGTGAATCACCTTTGACTGCACCAGAACATATCTAGTCTACAGGTGGCCTGGATTTTGGCCCTTTTCTAATTTTGTCAACATGGCTTAATTCCAATAGACATCACCAATCAAATTTAATTCTTGATAGTTCATTATTTACTCACTGTAACTCAACACAATCTCAGAGAGAGACCTTGTTTGTGTTTTGTTTGGGGGTTTGGTTTGTTTATTTTTTGTGGCTGGTTGTTTGTGCATTATGTATCATCCCATGCTGAGCTTCAAGTCTGGATACATCCTAACTCATCTGGCCATATAGTATATTCCAATGGACTTTTCTATCGTTTTGTTCTTCTATAATCTGTCTCTTTGCCATTGTCTCTCGAGTTCCCTTTACCGTATGTAAGTATGCATGTGTGTATGTATTTGCTGTATGTAGGTCAAATCCTAGGCATCTACATGCTAGGCAAGCATGCTACCACTGAGCTACAGCCTCAGCCCTTTCTTTTCTTATGTATGCTAAAAACTAACTTCTGCTTGTCTGCACATCTGTCCCCTAGGTGTAGTGTCATTCATAGTTTGTTTTGTGCCGTTGTGTTCTCATTTCAGCTTTGATTTTTCAAAGATGCTCAACTTCTGGCATGAAGAAAGCAATTAATTGTTAGCATTCAAAAGGGTAAAGGAGGAGGGGACGGAATAATGGGAAAGGGCATAATTACACATTCTCACTGTCAATTTATCCCTGAAAAGGATATTTAATGAAGCTTGGTATTTGTAGCAGCAATCCTCATTGAACTGAGTCATTGTTAACTGTAAACAGAGATGATTCCTTAAAGGCAGAATTGGCCCCTGGGAAGAATAGGGCTTCTCAGGCAGGTCTTCAGGAAGGCTGCTCTTCATTAGAAAGCTTTCACCTGTGGACAGCAGCCTCCCTGGGACTCTCCAATAGGGACAAACTCATTTACTTGCCAACATGGCTTTCAATTATAGTCTTTGAGAAGCTGATATATTACATAGGATTTCATCATTTAAAGCAGGGTCCCCACACTGCACCACCCAAATCTCCATCACCTTGCCTGCAATCATCTTTACGTGTACCTGGCAACTAAAGGCTATCTCAACTAAACCTCAGCACAACCCTACAAGGTAGAGAAACCACCATTTCTCTATTTTATAAAGAAAAATTCCCCTTTTGGAGGACTTGCCCATTTTTATCCAAGTCTTTCTGCTGGTCAGGAACAGAGACAGAAACCAAATTTAGTTCTGTTTTTCAGACTGTCTTCATATACTATGATCTAGCAAGCTGGCTGTTCGTGGCATGCAAGGAATTTAGGGTTATTTGTCCCAAATGAATTTCTCCCCAGAATCTGTGAGGGTTTAAAGAATAAAAGGTGGAGGAGGAAGAAGAGGAGGAGGAGGACAAGGAAGAGAAGAAGGAGGAGGAGGAGGGGGAGGGGAAGGGGGAGGGGGAGGGGAAGGGGAAGGGGAAGGGGAAGGGGAAGGGGAAGGGGAAGGGGTAGGGGAAGGGGAAGGGGAAGGGGAAGGGGAAGGGGAAGGGGAAGGGGAAGGAGAAGGAGAGGAGGAGGAGGAGGGGAGGAGGAGAAGGAGGAAGAGAAGGAGAAGGAGAGGAGGAAGAGGAGAGGAGGAGGAGGGGAGGAGGAGGAGGAAGAGGAGGAGGAGGAAGAGGAGGAGAAGGAAGAGGAAAAAAGAAGAAAAGAAGGAAAGAAGAAGAAAAGAAAAAGAAGAATTAGAAGAAAATGACAGATTTACTAGTGCACAGCTGTACTCTCAGTTCTGAGGTGGGAAAGTCCCAAGCATGAGTTCAAGGACTGCGTGTGCTACAGAGTGCAGTGTCAATGCAGAGGCCTTAGGGTTTCTAGTGCTGTAATGAAACACCATGACCAACTCGGGGAAGAAAGGCTTTATTTGGCTTATATTTCCATATCATTGTTCATCAGAACAAGAACTCAAACAGGACAGTAACCTGGAGGCAGAAGCTGGTGCAGAGGTCACAGATGAGTGCTGTATACCGGCTTGCCTCACATGACTTTCTCAGCCTGCCTTCTTATAGTACCTAGTGCCACCAACCCAGGGGTGCCACTACCCACAATGGGCTGAGCCCTCCCCCACCAATCAGTAATTAAGAAAATGCCTTACAGGCCTGCCTATAACCAGATATTATGGAGATATTTTCTTAACTGAGCCTCCTTCTTCACAGATGACTCCAGCTTGTGTCAAGTTGACATGAAACTATCCAACACACTAGACAACTCAGTGATCTCCTGTCTCAACAATAATTTAAAGCATAAAGAAAAAGTTGCATTTGGGGGATATATCAGTGTCAGAGGAGTTGGCTGACATGTAAAAAGCCCTTGGTTTAATCTCCAGTGTCAGAAGAAAAAAAAAAAATTAGACACACAGAGAGAAGCCACTAGAATATAGGTTATTTGAAAGTAGAGTCTGTGGCTGTCTTTCAAAAAAAAAAAAATATGGCATATCTGACATTTAGTATTTACTGTGACCTGTATGAGGGTGGCTTGAGATAAGTATTCTTTCCTGGACTTGGCTGTAAACATCGGGTGTAGGACTTCTCCCCTCACCCTTGGTACTCAGCATCCTCAGAATCCTTTACATGCAATGCTCTCTCTCAGCCCTGGTCACTCTGACCATTAAACTCTTTCTTCATCCATACCACAATGTTACTCAAAGTCCAACTTACTTGTGAAGGATCTAAACAATCTAGCATTCATCCCAGCAAAGCTATGGAGTTGGTGGGGGGTGAAAGCATCAATCCACAGCAACAGTTACCTTAATAGCATGACTACTGTGTCCCAGGCATCGTCTTCATCACTGGGATCCTTGTACTCCATGTAATTATTTCAATTTGCAACAAGAAAGTCACAAAATACCTCATCTGAGGCCACATCAAATACAGCAAGGCAGCATGGAGTTGTAAACTTAAATTGCTCTGACTCAAAACTGAAGTGGACGACTTACACTCGTGAGTTATCCACAACTCACAAGCCACTTTAGACCTCACAGGCAAGGTAGAAAGATCAAGAAGGCAGAACACCCCAAACATCTTTCCTCAAGTGCTACTGGAGAGGCCCATTATCTATGGTTCCATGGACCTGTTTTCTTTGTCCATTATGTAGTCCTACCTTTCCTTCAGACCATTAGCCTTTCTACAGGCACACCTCAGTGCCACACTGCTAGATCAGAGCACAGTACTGAAACTTTGTCTTTCAAATTGTAGAGTCTTGGTTTTAGATGAAAATTCCTTTCCAGGCTATTCCCACTAATAATCATTCTAACAAAGAAAAAAATAATCTTGACATCAGTTCAGGTGTCTATCATATTTGTTAAAGGTAAAACTAGTGTTAGCTGTCCTGTGTCCGGAGAAGCCTATGTAGCTGGCAGTTGAAGAAGCTAGAATTTAAGCAAAGGTTTCAGACTTTTGAGACTGAGATGTCTGTGCAGCCATCACCAAACTCAGAGTGAGGGAATTTATCCAGTTCCCTGAAGCATAGATTCACTCAACAGATTCACTGAGATATGTGTATTTGCAAAAGCCAACTCCACCTTAAGGTATTAAGGTGCACCCAAACACATCCCAGGTGTATATGTCCCGTGCCTATTTAACAATATCAATCTGTTGTTAGTTTCCATATTCTGGCACAAAGAAACAGTTACTTAAATCAGCAAACTGACTATGACATATAGGAGCCTAGAGGGAGCCACCCAGTTCAGGTCCTTTCTTTTTATTATTCTTAGTCAAGCAGTGTTACTGTAAGGACATAATTTAAGAAGCAGCTCATTGCAGATGTTTTTCGGCTCACAGCCCTCCAACATAGAAGTACATGGATGTGAGCCACTGCCTGCCTGCTCTGCAACAAAGGCTCAGAGCCATCCTGTAGAGCGCTATTCTTCCTATTTGGACCAGCAGCCAAATCTCAGATGTGTCCAGGATTTGTATGAGGAAAAAAATGTTGGTTTTAATCTGTATCATGGTGGATTAGATTAATTATTAGGCTGCAATACCCACTTTGACTGATTAACCAAAGGCGCTTTGGTTGTAAATTATGATATCACCTGATACACCAACCAGGTGTTTTGCCTTGCTTGTTAAATAGAGAAGCAGCTCCCCGGAGCTGCACTGAAATTGGGGCCAAAAATGGAGGAAAGTGGTAAGGTCTAGGCATGTTTTTAAGCCTCTTGCTGTCTTAGGAGGGGACAGTCATGCAGTGGTATCAAAAGCCACATGACAATGCTTGTAGTCCCTACTGAAGGCTGTCTGGCTGCTTGCTAGTTGTCCCTCCTAACATCAGATGCACAGTCTCCATAGATTCAAAAAATAGAAAGGGAGCTTTACTGTCCAACAAACATTACCTCTTCTCTGTTTACAGATTCGAGACCCAAAGCACAGAAAAAGAGGCACTATGCTAGTGAACTCTGAGGCATATAATCTAGTTCCTAGTCCATTACTTCCATAGTCCTATGGTGCTGGGATACCTGGAACACATGAAGAGTCTTTTTCATCAGAGAGTAAGAAGGGCTGTCACAACCAAGGAACAGACTTTGTGGACAATGACTGGGTCTATTTCAGCTCTAGGTGTACAGACTGTACCATCCTAGGCTGTGGGGTGGTGGGCTGTGAGAGGCAACTGGGCACCTGTTCTAGCACAGGCCTCGAACCCCAGACCCTAATCAGAAGGCAGGTGTTCAGCTAAGCTCCTGGGCCCTGGTTCCTTTCACTTAGCTTCAGCCATCCACAGCCCCTCCCACAGAGAGGTCTATGGCCATCAGTCACGTAGGAATAGTGCCTCAGGCTCTCCCACATGTAGATGAGGTTATCTCCAAGCTCTCAGACCAAGCCAATAAGGGTTATCTGCTGCCATACCCTGACCCACCCCAAAACTGTGTATAGGAGCCCTATTCCGGAGAAGTAAAGGTGTGCAAGAATCATCCCATTTTCCGAGAGTTTCTGTCGCAAGAGCTGTAACACTTGGGAAGAGATCTGCTCTCCTGAAGCGCCTTCAGGAGCCTCCTTCACCTTGCTAGCTAGCCAGCTTCTTACCAGCCCAGCCCTGGCCAGCTCAGCATGGAGTGGAGTGACAGTGCAGCACCTGGGAGTAACTGGGTAGCAACAGGGAGACATGGCGCTGTGGTGGCAGCAGCAGAGGCAATTCCCCCTCCCTGCTTGCATTCTATCCCATTGGTCTGGGCCCCGTACCTGGCCTGGCCAGAGATCTTCGTAGGACCCCCTCCGGAACAAGGACCCATACTAGGCAAGATGTATAACTTTTTCTTAGTTCAGCAGTTTATGAGTTGGAAAAAAACAATATATTTTAGGGTTTGTTTTGATGGTAAAAGAATTTAAATATGCTTAACCTTTTGGCTTATACATGGCGTATATAGAACATGATACAAACATACTATCTTTATTATTTTCAGCACATCAAGCAACCAGTGGGTTTACTAAGTCACCCTCACGGTTTCCACTCAGGAATATTCAAAAGAGAAAAACAAAACAAAACCTTCTCTTAGCCCTCTATCCAGTGAGCCCCAAGTATTTCACCCACACAACAGGAAATACATATTTATCTTTAGGGTTCCACATACTTCTGTCTCTATCTCTTTCATGGTTTGCTTCAACTAGATCCACAATTCATGACAGACATTCTCCAAAAGGGCTTACATCTACCCACTGCCTCCCACACTAACCACCTTTTTCTTGAGAGTGGAAGATGGGCTTCAGTTGTTTCCCACGTTAAAATCAACAAAGTAAATGAGCTAAGCACAAGTATACATACATATTTACATGTATGAGCATGTATAGCTAGTCTGATGCATAATATATATAGCTTGATATATATACATAATCAAATATATAATATATGTAGCTTGACTATATATACATATAAAATCAAATATACTCCCAAACCAAAGTCTATGTGTATGGAACTACCCTGCAGTGTCCACAAGTTCTGCATTTGTAGATTCAACTAAACGCACATTGAAAAGTGTATGTTCATAGTGAACTGCTGCTTAGTAGTAGAGTAGTTGTCTAGCATGTGCAAAAGCCAAACCCTAGAGTAAGGAAAAGAGAGTGAGTAAGAAGAGGAAGAAAGTGGAGCTAGAATAGGAAGAGGCAGAGGAGAAAGATGACAACAATGAAGAAAATGAGAAGGAAGAGAGAGAATATTATCTATATTGAATAAATACAGCCTCCTTTCTCACTGTTATTCTGTAAGCAAAGTAACACCTATTTACGTAGAATTATCTGTCCCAAATAATCTAGTACTGATTTAAAGTGTAAAGGGGAATGTATGCCAGTTCTGTGAAAGCACTTTGCATGTTATCTAAGGTTCTTGCGCATCTGCAGATTTTGGTATGTATAGTGGCTTCTGGAACAGGATCCTGAAAATGCTGAAGTACAGCTGTGTATTATAGAGACACAAGTTTAGGAAGAAACTTGTAAAGAAGCACACAAGCCTTACAAATCTGAATTGTTTAATTCATTATAAACCTATTTATTTGTAGCAAGTGAATCACAGGTTTGAGGTCAGCTAAAACTATATTGGAAAACTCTGTCCATTTCTGTCCCATCCGTGACACAATATGAGAATTTCATTGATCTTCAACTTGAACATTTTCAAATGTATTATATTCTACACACAAATACTATAAATGAGGACATGTGGTGACATTTCTAGACACCTAAAAATAAGGCTAATTTTACAAATATTTTTGACCTCCATGGGCACTATGGTGGTCTGGCTCCTGCTGATATATGTGAATACTCCATAGTAAACATAAAGAACAGAACAAGCCAAACCTCAAGCTATCGTCAAGTGAATATCACATTTTAGTCTATAAGAATATTGCATACACTGCAAGTTAAGAGGAAATTTACCTGTTTTGAAATTCTCGAGAAAGGAAGAGCTACATTCATGTTGCTAAATTCATTGTAAACATCCCTAAGAACAGATCTGAACCTACCCCTCCCTAGGCAATGCTACGACATAGATTGATAGACAAGTCAATGACTTGGTTCTGGTCCAAGAAGATCCTTGGCTTTTTAAAAAGCTTTCCTGACAGGTAATTTTGCTTCCCAAAAGAGGCAATGAAGAGCTCCCTTGAGTTGTTGGTAGAGGAGGTATGCTGAGAGCTGCATTGTCTGTCTTCTTATTCTTCCCTTTTGTCTCTGATCCTATGGAAGAGGCATCTCTGTGGCTTTCACTCCTTTGATGATGTGCAATGTTGCATTTCCTGGGGTACATTTGCTCGTGAGCTGCTGATGAGGGTCTTTCTTACAACTCCAAGTGTTTGCACATGGAGCTCATGGAAGAGTCCAAGAGAAAGGGTTCAACACATTCTCAGGTGCCCTTGAACTTAGGCAAGTGGTGATTAGCACATTTGGTAGTTTGTCTTTCTGAGCCCGATTCATGACTCTGGGGTTTTATTTTCCCATGGAATGTACATGATTCTGTAAGGCCAGAGAAAGGAGAGAAGAAAGAAAGAAAACAAGAGAGAATTCTTTTCAGCTAAGCCACCCATAGGGTAATAGTTTGTTCTGGGGATGCAGAGTTTTATTTGTGGGTATATTAGAGCCAGCACTGATGGCTGAGATATACCCACTCACAGTCTTTGGTTACCATTTTTAACAGCTTTTAGAAGGGCCTCCCAATACCCAGATTGCATATACAGAGGATGAAGTCACCATCTATATTTCTATTACAAAATATCTCTATTTCTCTCTTCTGCACGCTTGCTTCTCACCTTGGGGACCCTCTCCTTCTTGTCCATGCCTGTCTAGTTCCTGATTATACCTGTCTATACTGGAGCCCATTTCCATGGAAAGGGATTTTTTTTTTTCAGGCACTAAAGAGGTCATCATACCTTAGCTAACTATAGAGTCTGTTGCCCTGATCTTGGGCTTATGTACTTAAGTAACTGTCATCAACTCAACTCTGTCATATTTTTGATTCTCAATTTTTCAGAGGAGGTGGTAGTAGTCAAGGCAACCCATAAACTCCTCCATTCACCATTCCTTTTTCACACTGGGCATTTTCTCGATCTATAAACTTAGAACAATCAGTGGGTAGGGGTGGGACGTGGGATTACTGCTGCAGAGAAGCATGACTTGCATTTGCTTGTCAGGGGTGAATATAGTGCCCCATAGGATACATGCTAATGAATCTGTCTCTTTTTTCCCTACACAGGGCCTGGAGCAGTCATTGATGGTGTAAACTCGGCCTCTAGAGCACTGGCTTGTCTCTGGCTCTCAGGGACCTTCTTTGCCCACTTCTTCATCAAGTTTTGATAAGAAATCATAGGTCCTCTGAGCATCGCCTGCTTCTCCATATCACAGACTTTAATCTACACTGCGGAGGGCAAACCAGTTTGGGCTTCTTTTTGTTTATTTTTGTTCTTCTTGACTATTTAGGGGTTTTTTTGTTTGTTTGTTTGTTTTTGTTTCATTTCTGGGATTTTCAATTTTATTTGATTTTTCTTTTTTAGTTTGAATGAATGGGGTTGGGGGTTGGGATGGGTAGGGTTCTATCAAGGGTAGGATAAATCATTCATTGGTGTGCCCCCAAATGGAATCTATTCCTGCTACCTTAGCCTTCCTTTTCTCTACTTCTCTTCTTATCACCATTAACACACACACACACACACACATACACACACACACACACACCATAAAAATGATCTAAAATATCCCATGACAAGCACCCTGAAAGTACAACTTGGCTCACATTACAGTACACAATAAGAGTTGCATCTACATGTCCTATTTTCTTTGTTCTTTAAGCTTTCAATAAGACAGTTTAAAAAGTGCATATCCTTATCCCTATGCTAATATCACCTATCACATTAGGATTCACACTTTTTCATCCAAGAAGCTGTCTACCAACATCTTTAAATGTGCACTCAAATACATCCATGTGTAAAAATTTGCCATCTTCTCTGGCCATTCTGCTCTATCTGCTTTTTTTCCCACTAGCTGTAAGACTTATGGGCCTGAGACTATACATGTATCCAGAGCTACAAATTTAGGAGTCAAGTAAACAAATGAGGAAAATCTATTTAGGGTAGTACTGCCCTTAAAATGCTGTTGCAACTCATAAAAAAAAATGATCAATAGCTGGTTAATTATATCAAGCTATCAAAGCAATCCTACTACTATCTAGTTGCTCAATTGATTTGTCTCTCCATCTAGAAACACACCTTTCTCTCTTATAATCTACTCTATTTATCTAATCGTTCTTTTTCTCTTCCTACCACACACTACCAACTCATCCCATGGTAATCTCCAATCATATTGTGTCTATTGCCACTATCTCTATTTCTCCACTACCACAAAGAGGCATTACCACTTCAAAATGGCCTAGCAACTTCTTATGTGAAAGCCAGTGATCTTGCAGGCTAACTACCCGGAAGAACAATTTTCTATGCCATGCATCCTTGGGAATGCAGTAACCCATCCACCCAAATTAGACCTTGTGAACAGATGGACCAAAGTAGCAATCTGAAGATCAGTCACTCATGATTTGCAGAGAGACTGTTCCCTGAACCACCTTCTCAGGAGGCAGGTCAGCCCTGGAGAAGTTTTGATTATGCTGCATTTCTCCTTTAACAGCCGGAAAATTAAGGTACCAACCCTGTGCTTCTCCCAGCCGTTAAAGAAAAGTACATGTCAGGAACTTAAAGAAACGTCTTTGTGCCTGGCTTTCATTAGCAGAAAGGACCTGACCTCTCCCCCGCCCCCAAATACATATATCTGTCCCTTCGATGTAAAGACAGTGGTCTATCAGCCAAAGTGTGATAACTAGAGCTCAACATCTCCCCTCGGCTCCAGTTTTGATTTGAATTGTTTGAAAATTATCCAGCAAAGGGCTGATAGAGGCCAATTATGTGGCGTGTATGTTGACAACTCTGGTATTTGTTTCAGAAAGCTCTTCTGAGCTGAGGGCACTTGAGCTACTGACTTAATTTCCGAGCACTTGATTAACACAACATGGCAAACAGAGGGGGGAAGTGTAAGTAATACTGTTTTCCTAGGCTGTTTCTCTAGAGGCTTTGGGGATAAATGCCCCCAAATTCCTATGTTCAAAGCAGGCCTCATATACAAAGAAGATCTGATTCCACCTCTCAGCATTGCCTCCTGGGAAAAGAAGAACCGAGCCAACAAGGGAGCCTGCAGTTCAAACAAGCATCATTAAAGGTCCCAAGGAGCTCTCTGGAGGGACTGGCTTACTGAGAAGTTGACACAGAGCACCAGCAGTGACTTTCTCTAAGACCTGTCCTGCCTCCCTCAGGGACCCTTTTCAGGTTCACCTCTAAAAACTAAGTGACTGTGGGCTCCATTAGAGTTCACTTCCCTTAGAGCTTAGCTGATCACTTGTTGCAGTATAACTGCCCACTCTGTGGCACTATGGCCACACAAACACAATACTCACAATAGGGACATATATACCTGTGTATACATATTCACATATATACAAATGCAGAGTTCCTTGGCATACGAGAGCTCGGCACTGTCATAAGAAATAGAGCTGGTGGGAGCAAAATTAATGCTCTCCTTGCCAGCTGTAAACAGACATCTGCATTTCCTAGTAAGCTGCCAAGAATGAGACTCTGGGAGCATAAATGATGTGCCAAAAACAGTCTATTTATTCCAACTTCCAGAAGCAATCAGGAGCAGGCACAAAGTCAGAATTACAGGTCGGATATATGAGTTTC
The DNA here is from genome assembly GCF_011762505.2 of Arvicanthis niloticus. Classification (NCBI taxonomy): domain Eukaryota; kingdom Metazoa; phylum Chordata; class Mammalia; order Rodentia; family Muridae; genus Arvicanthis; species Arvicanthis niloticus. Next base: position 79,994,328 of record NC_047665.1, on the reverse strand, counting down.
AGATCTGTCACCACCACGCTCAGCACCTGGGATTGGGTTGGTGTCAAGCATTGTATGAGACATAAACACGGCATTTGCGTTTTCTAATACTACAGTTGTTGCTTTGGAGAACAGGAAATGTGGATGCCATGGAAACTGAAAAGCATTGGGTGATGTGCTGCTTGAAATGGACAAGCCCAAATTGTTCTTCACCACCTCAGGCAAGCAGATCATCAGAACCCCAATTGAGTATGGACTCAGGGTCACCATGCGTCTCTGCTGTGCCGACTTTCACTGGATTCTAGAAGTTTCTCTGGTGGTTACCTACTGCACCCAAACTTCAGAAGGAAACACATGCTGCAGTCAGTCCTCCTCAGTCCGGGGAAAAAATCAAGCAAAGTAGAAATGAGTTAAAGCAACTGGGTACGAGATATGAATGTGACTTCCTTACAGCAAACACGCTCCAGCTCTTATTATCTGAATGACTTTGCTGAGGATGACTCCATCACATCTGATCCCCAACTCTCTGAAGCAAATAGAACAGCAGCTGCTTGCTAAGAAACCAACATGCACACTTTCACATGCCTTTCTAACTTTACACATGGAGGGTGGATGGATCAGGCCCACTAGACAGTTTTGTTCAACTTGCCAAGAGTGAGTGTGAGTAAGGTATAAGATTAGGAAAAAAAAGAATCACATTACTCCAAGTAGCTGGTAGAACATTGTGGGTTTTCTAAGTAAAAAGCAAATACAGGTTATCAAGAGAGTAGGTAAAAGGAAGTCAGCAAAGGTAGTTATTCTAAAATTTCTCCCCAAACAATGCTAATTTGTTCTTCCACCAAAGTAATGCCAATGAAAGTGCTAGAGTTATGCCTCTGGCAAAGCCTGTTTTTTTTTGAGTAGTTTAATGTCAAGTGCCTGATATAGTCATCTGCAAGTTTAATCAAGGGTGTTTGGATTTTCTTTTTCTGTTTTCATTTGGAAGGTTGGAGACATAGGGGATTAATTGTCAAAACATCTACAACTCTGACACGGAGACCTAGGTACCTGGCTCTTCTGCTGTGGGCTAAGCTGTGTCCAACAGATGGAAAGGAACATCTGTATGTCAACAAGATGGCCCACACCTGTCCTTACACTGCTTTGGGCTGTTGTTCACAGGTTGGGATGTTAGTTCTCAAAATATGATCATAAGTTTGGTCTGGATTTTTAGGATCCTCATAACTGAGGCTGCATATTAACAATCTCTTCCTATATCCATCTGCTCACATTGTCCTCAGCAGGAAGAAAGAGCAAATCTACCTATAATAGGAAAAGTATCAAAAGAGTAGAACCCTCACTCCCCAGGTAGACACTTGATCCCAGAGAGTTTATTGCAGCCACTGGATGAGGAATTGTTGGGAATTTAATACTAATGTTTTGATTGATGCTTCCAGGGACAAAGAACACATGTTCTTAGTAGCCTATATAGCTATTACCAGCTCCATAAGAGACAGTGTGGAAGAATAGCTTATGAAAAAGTGAGGGAGTATCTGCCCCTAATTTGATCCAGAGTTTTCACCAGCATCAAAAAAAAAAAAAAAAAAAAAAAAAAAGGTTCCCCTCCAGAGCTATTCTTGTTGAAATTAGAGGAAGCAACATAATTATTACTTTTAATTTTAGGGGGCAAAATGTATTTTTCTCCAACAGTAAGAATATTTGGGTTTTCTTTAGCATAAGCCTCATTCCTAGAAATCCTCATGTCCAATTGCTTCCCCCCTTATTATCCAAAGCTTCGCTCTCTGTTTCAAGACAAATACGTTTAAGTAGCTGCAGTAGCACCTCACAGGTGTTCAAAGAGAAGGGCAACACTGTACAGGATGCCATGTGATTAGAACTTCTAATGGCCACACAGAAAGCAAACAAATAAAAACGCTGGGCTCATTTCCCTCATTTCTTACTTAAGAGAAGAGAAGTAAATGAAAGGAAGAAGAAATAGATTTGCAATTACAAATGTGGCAAAAAGATAAAGCTGAACCGGTGCAATTTAGCCTTCAGGTGCAGAATATGGAGTCCAAAAGAATGTGGAGTGGACTTAATTAGATGCAATTGTCTTCATGGTGAAAGTAGTCAGCTAAACCCAATCTCCAGCATTTTGGAAGAGACTTCCCGCACCCCTTCCCCTGAGTGGTGCCCTTTTTAGGCACATGGCTGTTCTACACCACTCGGTGGAGAAAGAAAGATTGAGAGCCTCCCATCATCCTTGTGGGGCTCCATCCTAGGTTATCTGGCAGAGTATAAGAATCTCGATAATAACAATGGTAAGTAATAATAGCAGCCCTTGTGTTAGTGAAAAGGAACATTTTTAATCATTCAGAAATTCTCGTGACATGTAAAGTACAATTGTGAGGAATGTGTGGGTGTACGAAAATGTATTTGTCAAGTTCAGAGTCCTCTAGATTAAAAAAAAAACTTATATGATTATCAATGGTGCCGTTAATAGATGTGTTGGACAATGGGTGTACCCATTTTCACAATGATTCTCAAAACAAATCTATGTTCAGATGCTTTAAAATTTTATCACATGATACAAGAATATAACTTTGTCAGCCTTTAAAAGTTCTTTTTCTTTTACTTTCATATTTTTTTCCTTCAAAAATCAATGAAGACTTGATTTCTGTCAATCATTGTATTGAGGGTGAATATACTACCTGAATTTTGTGCATGTTACATTGTAGTTGTAACCTTTTCTAATTCAGGATGAATACAAGATGGTTGTGATTGTGCAGTGTATCAATAAAGTTTGAACAAATTTGTAACTTTTAGGGGACTCTTCATTAGGATGTCCCTTTGAAATCCAGCAACCGGAAAAAAATGAAGCAGTTTTGTGTTTTAGACTTTGTGGAATCAATGTGATCAGAAATATTAGTAGGACTCCCAACTTTCTTTCTCCCTCTCCCTTTTTCCTCTTAAACACACACCACACACACACACACACACACACACACACACACACACACACACACAGAGAGAGAGAAAGAAAAAGAAAGCGAGGGGGGGAGACTTTATTCACTTGTAAGATTAACAAATATTTATGCTGTTTATAAACAACAAAACATCCAGCTTAATCCCCAAGTCTCAATTATTTGTTGACATTGGATAAATTGAAATCAGACATTTCCTAAAACAATGCCTAGGTTCCTCCCAGTTTCACCATTCTTTCTCACAGTCTCTGCTGTTTCCTTCCACTGAAGGATGCATCTTTTAGCAAGGACGGTAGTGATGATGATTGCTCTTGAATGGAGGTGCCACTGGATTAATTATCATTCACAGCCTGAACTGCCATACATAGAAGTACAATAAATGGTAACTGTGCCCTATTTCCCAGATTGCCAATTCTAAAACATCCTTTCCTCCAAATTCCAGCTTTTCATACATTACCACATTGCTTTTATGAAGGAATGGATAACAAATTAAAAAAGAAATTATTTGTTCACAACAAGCTGTCTTTCAGCGAATCCTTAGCAGTAGGCGTGTTGTTTCGGACAACATCTAGCATTCACACACCTTCCTGCTGCTTCTTCTCAATATTCTGATGTGTTTATTTTCTTTTGCTTTTGCTTTCTGCCACTAGATATCTCCAGGCTTATCACAGATAAGGCTGAGGGGCATGGGTGGTGGTGATCTGAAAGTTCAGTAGAGCATGGGTAAAGACTCTTCGGCTCATTTCTCAGCACAAGGAGCCTTTCTGGAAAATCCTGGAGCTAAAATTTTGACATTGGTATACTTGTTGATTAACCCAGAGCTTCCATAACTCAGTATCCCCTGAGGAAAAGGGACACAGACACCTTGATACATAAGCTATGTGTCTGTGCTTAAGTCAAAATGCCAAGCACATACTTGGTACTGGTGACTGAGAGTTTCTACTCTCTTTGTGTTCGGTGTGAGGTTATAGTATACACATCCCAGTACTGACTGTCACTTCTCTCCTTATTTTTTCTTCTTCCATTTTTATCCCTTTCTTCCATTCTGCACCAGGCCCTCTCCTGCTCCTGTTTATACCATTCCCATCTGCCTGGTCTTTTCCTGGTAGAGATATTTATCAGTCTTTCAGTCCATCTGGCCACTCTGTGCCATCAAACATCAGCGTACCAATTTGTTCTTCCATCAGCTAAACACTCACCTAGACATTCACATATTATTTCCCCATTTATACAACCCTAATTCTCTCTATACAATCATGTGCCTCCTTAATGTGACTGTGTTTTCTGTCTATTTATTTAAGCCATCTATCCATTTCTTACCTGTCAATCCATCCGCTGAGCATCCTCCAGCTAGCCTTTGGCAGAAATACCTATTTCCCAGCCCACTTCAAGGTAATGAAAATCTTGGCTGTTATCTCTCTATTCCACAAGGGAGGCTTTATCTAGTTATTCTGAAACACAGTTGCTAAATGATTGGATGCATTTTTGTTATCTTCACCCCAAATACACCCTATTAAAAATATATACCTACAGAAGTGCTTTGGGAGACGTGTAAGGGCATACCTGTTCCTATCGAGATTGCAAGGGAGATGGAGAATTAGAAGTGAAAACACCCAAACAAGGCTTAACATCTCATATTTTTATATGTGTGGTTAATTGTCATTACCACTATTTCTTAATTTGGTTTTCTTTGGGGACAAGGTCTCTTTCTGTAGTATATGCTGGCCTTGTATTGACAATCTTTCTTCCTCCATTCCCTAGTTCTGGAATTCCAGATGTGCACCACCATGTGCAACTTGAAGCTTAACTTTCCAACACAACAATTACAGATGTTCAGTGAATACAGCTAATGACTGCAATAACAGACAGGAAAATCCTGACTGGTGATGGCCCCTTCTTCCATACTCTTTTATTTAAAGCTTAGTAAACCTGTCACCTTCATGAATGCTAAGGGTAGCATTCACTGGCAACAAGGCCTTTGATCAGCTCTGGAACCAAATCCCTGACACCACAAGGGATACTTCCTTGGTGTCCTTGTACTCGTCAGGTTTTGAAGGTTCTCTTCTTCCTTATACCTTATAGCCACTCCATCTATTCATTTATTCAGCATGCATGCACCATCTGCAAAGAAATTCCCTGCAAGGAGTTCACATTTAAGATAAGAAAAGAACTGTATAAAAAGGAACAATTACAGTAAAATATTGCAAGTATTATGATAGAGAGATGAGAAAATGGTTGTAGGCTACAGAACAAATATTGGAAGATAATTAGAAGACTCCCTTATTTTTCCCTATTGATCCCCCAGGGACAAGAAACTGGATGTAAACAGCTATGACAGGCAGTGGACATGGCTCATAGGTATTATTAATACAAAATAAGCAGGTTAACAGAACTACAGCACATTCATTGTTCAAGAAGTCTGTGATGATGGAATAAATAAATATTTGTTAAGGGAACAAGTACCATGAAAAGCATTAAAACTCTAAACAGCCAAAGGGCCATACTGTGCAGTTGGTGATAAAGCTGACTTAAGACCTCCTGGAGGAGACGAACTAACATCCACAGTGTCAAATCGGGCTGGAATCTAAACTTCAGTCCCCATGCAGAGGTAGAGCGCTCACTGTCCTTCCTGTACCAGGGATTTTCATGAACCTTGATTGTCAAGAAGGTCAGTGGCAACTGGGAACAGGGAGCAGGGAGCGATGGAGCCCATCGGTGGATACTAAGGGTGGCCTTACCGAGTAGGCTCTGCATCTGGGCTCCGAGAAGATGAGATTCCCCAACTGCTGTGCCTTGGGACGAAATACCAGACTTATTTGCATTTAAGTGTTTGAAAGCATCTCTTCTTTCAAAAACAAGAATGGATACAGTATCCATTAACTATCTCCGCTGAGACATTTTCTTTCATTTACTTGGAGTCCTCAAACTGGGTATTTTCTTTAGAAATATGGCATGATACAACTAGGGAAATATCTTTTCAAAATTACAACCTTACAAATTGCCTTGGACTGATTTCCACCTTCTCTTAACTTCCTTCTCATTCTGACAACATAGTGGCTATAATAGCCACCTTACAAAACTGCCTGTTAGAAGTATTAGCTTATTAGACGTGAATAGATAAAAATGTTAGTGTAAGACCTGGTGAGAAACAGTTTATTGCAAAGTAAACATTGGTTTTATCCTCCTCTCCTTCCCTTAGACCCTCAATGTCCTCATTTTCCAGAGCTTCTGAAAAAGATCCTTCCAACTACTTTAGAAAAATGAAACCATGCTTTCTGAGCCATTCCTCTTTTGAAATGTAAAATGTAGACACACATTTCTCAGCCTTAGATTATTAAAGTGAAAATGCATTAATAAAGTCTTTGCTAGATCTTTGCTTTTCCAGCTCATCACCAAAGGCAAGGAGAGAACAAACTAATGGGTAAACTATTTATTCTCAATTAAAGTTCAGCTCAGATTTAAAAGCACAGGATAGGGTATGGTTTCTTAGCATTCACCAGGTTCAGGATTCCATTCCCAACATAAAGACTAGTTCAACCCATCATTTCAGCAATCTCATACCAGAAGAGTATTTAACTCAGACTGAGGGATTCCAGGCACACTTCCAGAGTCGTAGATATGGAGCTGAGTCTTCAAGGTACAGAGGAATGTAGCCAAAAAAGCCAAGGGAAGTGGAAGACACACAGAGAGCTATCCCATAGATCCCATGAATGGAAGAGATACACAAGAAGGCTAATAAACTGAACAGAGGAACAGGAGCTACTTCACAGAATGCAATTGGAGAATACAGACACAAACAGCAAGAGCCAGGTATGTCCAATCTTTACCCACTGTAGCAAGTTTTCATCTGCCAAGGTCACACTTGAGAACCACAGAGTTGAGTGACAAAAGAAACACACACGCACACACACACATGTGCAAATACATACACACACAGACACACACAATGTTTTGATTTATGTTGTGCCACACTCATAACTACACACAGCCTGCAGGATACAGATAGGCTAGGCACTCCTGATAGACACTTAGAAACCTTGAAGCAAGTGATCACATGTTGGAATTTGCCCTAAAAGAAACAATGGAGTAGGACGATTTACACAAAAGTGGGAAAGAATTGGGTTTGCAATTGAGAAAGACCCTCAGGCAGCAGGATAAAAAAAAAAAAAAAAAAAAAAAAAAAAAAAAAAAAAAAAAAAAAAAAAAAAAAAAAAAAAAAAAAAACGGTGAGAGGAAACCCTGGAGAGAATAAATCAAGTGAGAAGGGATGAAGAATAAAAAGCAATAAGCAACTTAGAGTGGTGTCAGAGACCAGAGGCATGGCAAACTGTAAGACCTAGGATCCACATGCACAATACTCTATGTTTTCAGCTCAGCCAACTGGATAGAAGATGGTTGATTCCGAATGCTTAAGGAGATGATGCTATCCGATGCATTTTTGGGCACATTCAGTTTTAAGCACCATCCGTAGAACCTCCAGGTGGGGATGTTTAAGTGCTATCAGCATTTTCCTGAGTCATCCAATCATATCTGCATGGTCCACAAGGGATGCCTGATTTCTTTTCTCTGTCAACCTCCCTAATTCCAAAGGAACTCTAGCTCCTTAGATTATCCATCTGCAACTCGTTTCTTATCCTCCGATACCTCTTTATCTTGATTTTTGTCTTGAGGAGGTGTTCTTTTTATTGCTTGCTGGGATGGAAGGTAGAGAGAAGTTCCATGATGAGGCAGTCAGGAAGTAACAGATGATTCCTGCAGGGAAGGGGGATATGTACAGCTCTCCTACCACCCTCATAGTGTGTGGCACTTCTCACGTCTAACACAAAGGTCAAGCCATTATGCATTGGGTGACATGAGAATAACTGAACATAAAGAAGCTTTGAATATCTTTATTTCTATCTCTATATCATATACCTATATCTACATATACATGTGTATATATATATATATATATATATATATATATATATATATAGAGAGAGAGAGAGAGAGAGAGAGAGAGACTGCAGTAGCACAAGTATTCTTTGCATTTTTACCATATAATCTGAGGTTCCCTTGCTTGCAAATCAAGAAGAGATTTTATGCTTCCAAACCTTATCAGAGAGCCTACCTCTAACCATGAAGAATGCATTTCATTTGAACAATTTAAGAATATAGTGTTTTGCTTTTCCCCACTGGTCCAAGAGAAACCTCCCCAAAGGCAGCTAGAGAGGGACATGAGCGAAGCTAGACATCATGGTGTCAAACTGCATCTAAAGGACTTGCGTTGTCTGGCTTTTCCAAGACACAGGAGCTTCAGTTGGTGTGTGTAAAGCTCAAGAGGCAAGGCCTTCCAAGTGAGGAAAAATCTGAGTATAAGCCCTGATTCTGCCAAATAATATCTGGATGCCTGAGGGCTTAAAGCATAATACCCTACACGCTCAGTTTACTCATTCTTAAGTACACCTGGTAACTACCTACTCCAGCTTTGCTATCTGGTACCTAGGAGCAAATGTGTTACAAAAATCCCTGGTACAGCTCTTTGCTTACGGTTATGTGGTAGAAGTTTTCTCTGCCCTGTCTTACCCCTCTTCCTAAGCACCTCCAGCTTCTATACATGGTGTTCTTGAAGGCTTAACATAGATGGTTGCTTTTTATAAATATCAATTGCTTATCCCTGTGGTTGGAGGCATTGCTGCTGAAGATGGCTAGGAAAGACTCAGGGATACAGAGCAGAAAGAAACCTCTAGGTAGTGTATCCGGTTTTTACTAAGGTAAGAGCACATAGTCAAGGGCTGAATTTGAGCTTCTTGGAAGAGATCCGATCTGTGCGACATGGAATGCCACTTGACAGGAAATCACCTAGGTGAATCAAGGCAGCAAAACGTTAAGAATCACAAGCACAGGTAGGTATTGTTTTAGAAAGAAGGCATATTATTCACTTTCTTCATTCCCTACAGAGAGTTTGTTGAATGATGTGTCGTGGTATCATATATAGGAGCATCCAATTGTGCAAAACATATGCCTGGGGAGATGCCATTATAATGAAATAAAGGACAGTTAGAGTTTGTCTACTTTACAGTCACTGAAAATAAAGCAAGTGTCCATTCCCATGCTTAGTCTGTATTCAACATTACCCACTCTCCATGCTCCTTTCCCAATGCCTTGGAGAACTCACTTAACATATGGAAGAAAAGTACAATGCATTGAGATGTCTAGTGCCTAAGCCCTGCAAGCATATGGGTCGTTTAGGATGGCCTGTCCCTCGGGACCAAAGCAGGTTCAAATCTGCCCTGAAGTCTATTGTTCATGGTTTTGTTCTGTACATGGTACATCTGTGAATCAGTTGCTTGGGGTTCAAGACCAAGTCACTCCACTTTCTGTCTCTTTGTCACTAAAGGTCTCAGGGAAATCAGCTTATTATGGTAATCACTGCATGGTTGGGTCAGCTATAGTAGTAAAAGGACTCTTGGAAGGCCTCGGAGCCAAAGGCTTTGATTCCCTGCTTGACACAGCTACAGTCTTGATCTCCATGCAATATCAGTATGGACAACCCGATCCATGATTTTTCTCTGTCTCATATTTTCCAGCTTGTATGAGAATGGTTCCAGTACCCAAGTCAGTCTGCTCCTTTGAATGGGTCGCTTTTGATGTCAATTCCTGGCTGAGTTACTCAGAGTTGTCCCTGCCTCCCTCTTCCTGCATTGATCTCAGTTCTGTGGGCAGCTTCACACTCTTCCACCTGTTCCTAATTCTCACCTTAAGAAAACTCAAAGTGCTGAGAAGGAGTGTAAGACAGAAAGTAGAAGTTTTTGCAGGGGTGAAGAATCCTTTCTTGTGAACATACACGGTTTGGTTGCCAAGCACTGAAATCCCCCAGTGGATATCACATCCCTGAGCACCCATACTCACCATGTGTGCAGAGAGGAAACTAGCAGAGAAAGAAGACAGTGTGCAGAAAGCTGCTAACTTTTATGGATATGGTAAAACCACAATGGGGCTAGGCATCTTAGTGAATGTTAACTTTCATATGTTTCATAACGTTAAAAAAACAGGCACAGACCCATGGATTATCTCACTGAAGTACAATCTACTGCCAGACTGCCAGACTGCCAAAACTGAAATTTTAACACAAATCCATCCCATTCAAAGCTGATGTTCTTTCAGCTAATTTGTCCCAGATTCAGGGATGACCTTATGTACCCAAACACACTGAGCTCTCCTTACTAATAAAATAATAAAAGTAAGAACTGCTCACTTAAGCATCATGCAAGTCTGGCTTCTTGTCAGCATCCATAAGGAGATCAGATATTTCAATCTACTTAAAGAAAATAGCTCTAAGTTCCTAGACAATCTCCTGACTCCAAGACCATGGCTAGAAAAGAGTCTTGCTCTTTCCAAGGAGAAACAAACTGACAACATTGGTGCATGAGTCTTGCTCTGAGAGCATTCAGTCAGAAGCCAGCCTGAAAACTCACTGAGTACTAAGGGAAAGAATAACTTAATCTCAGACTACATATAACATCAAAAATTTTATGAATAAGAAGAGATATCTTTCTATTCTAGTTTGGAAAAAAAAAGAGGTCAGTAAAAATCATATTCTATGAATTTGTATTTGGACTATGAAACATAAAGTCAGTCTAATTTTATATTTAAGAAAATGTGAACCACCAATTTCTTAAAATTATATTAATATAAATCTATCAGTGTAAAAAAAAATGTTAGTGCCAAACATTCCATGAGAAAGAAAAACATGATCATTTAAAATCTCATTAAATGTGTGCAACTAAGAAATATTTTATAATATAAAATAATTAAAATTACATGCTTGGTATCCACTTCATAATGAACATTTACTGTATTGGGATGTTGTCGACATGTAATCAAAGATATACCGTGAAAGCATTGAGCAATAAAATAAAATTAATTTTAATTACAAAAATAACAATCATCTATCCATCTAATTGTCTTGTATCTACATTGGTCACTTTTCTCATTTCTGTGAACAAATATTAGATATGACAACTTAAGGGAAGGAATTTCTCATTCTGGATCTCAATTTCAGGAAATTCAGTCAACTGTCATTCGGCTCTGTGATTATGAGCCCATTAAGACAGAGAAGGCCATGGCAACAGGCTGGCACAGAGGAACTTCTCTTTTTGGTGGATAGGAAGCAGGAAAAAAGATGTTTTATATGTAGATGACAGGGAAAGAAATGGGCCCCAGAGACATGCCTCAGTCTACATTTTTCAAACGGGCCTACCTGCTACTTTTCATACCTCCCAATAGTGCCATCATGGCATGGACCTAGAGAAAGACTAATCCACTCACTAAGTCAGGGCTCTTAGGACATAATGAGCATTGAAGATACCCTTATCAGTACACATGGAAGTATCTTCATTAATCTCCTAGATGCTCCTCAATTCCACCAAGTTGAGAGTCAAGATTCTCACACTGTCTCTGTCTCTTAATCCCACTGCTATTAACTGTCTTTTTGAATATGACTCTCTGCCACCCTCTAACATACTGCACTCAGGACAATGGGCAGTTTCTATGTGGTCTGCTTTCCTAACATGCACAGCAGCGCCTAGCACTTAGTGGCCTTCCTGGCTATTGAGTGAAGGCATGAACTTCAAGGTGAAGAGAAACAAAGGAAAATGTTCCTTCGAGCAGAGCCATTATAGAAAGAGGTTGAAAGCATCATGTGCCCATGAAAGGTCCTGAGAGGACAGCATCAGAAGTACTTGGCTACTTCTTTGTCTGAAAGGATATTGGCCTGAAAGGCACAGGCACTCTCTTAATCACATTCTTCTTTATCTAGAATAGCAACGCTAATATTTTATTATGATAACATCTCACATTTTTGGATGTTTGGGTGTGACAATTTAAGTTGACTAGACAAGGTATCTACACCATAGTAGCCAATGGCTTGACCTCCTTCTAATGATAGCTGAAGGTGGATGGGAGTTGAAGTCCAGCCTCCCAGGTTCCAGGTTTATTTCTGCCTGCCTTCCTTTCCTCTTCTGATCACCTCCTTGTGTCATGTTAAAGCTACAGGGCTCTTGCGGTTTCTGAGAAAGGCAAACTTCGACTTCCTCAGCACATTTTTTTTTTCTGAACCATAAATCCATCTCCTAACACCCCCCCCCCCCCCCCGCCAAAGTGACTGCCATGTCAGGCCTCTTCATTGCACCTAAAGACTGAAAGAACTTTAAAAGGCAAAACATTTGTTCCCCAAGAAATGTCACAGTTCAAGGATACCAGGACTAGTTCAATGAGGAGTGAATGAGACCTAGGATTCTAGACCAGTAGATGCCCAGTGTCCAAACCTTTCTATTGAGAGCATCTGCTGTGTGTTGTCACTGTAACCAATCCTATAAAAATCTCATTGACACAAGATGTGGTCCTGACTTCAGTCATGTAGGAGAAGATTGTAAGGAAAACACAAATATACACACGTACACACATGTGCACATGTGCACGCGCACACACACACACACACACACACACACACACATGGGGTTAGGGGTTGGGGGTTGGGGGAGACAGAGACAGAGAGACATAGATGATTAAAATGTCAAATGGGGAGAGTGTTCTTCAGAGATCATCTCCCACTGGGTAAGTGACTAAATCACAAAGAATATTCTATAAGCACAAATTACCTTACTTTCCTAAACATAAGTTTCCATCTGGTAACTTAGAAAGATTATCTGAGGGAGTGACTCCAGACATCTACATCCTTAGTTCAGGAAATTCACAGTCCCCCAGAGATGTTCCTAAATAATAAAAGCTATACAGGAAAGGGGTGGTGCAAACATGACTTGGGTGACAGCCCTGGCTGCTTTGCTCCAGTTCTGGCCACATCAGTAAACAGTTCCGCAGCAATCAATTTGGCTTTTTTTTTTTTTTTTTTTTTTTTTTTTTTTGATGCAGACAAAACCATAAAGGAAAAGCATCAGAAGAGGTAATAAAAACGCTCCTCGTACAGTTAATAGAGAACCTCCTAGATGGAACAAGCCCAGCTGTTGCCGCTGCAAATTTACTTCTGTTTTCAAGTTCAAATAGAGACTAAAACATTATCTTCGCAGGAATTGATTTTACGTCTTCCAAACACATATGCCACCTTAATTGTGATTTGTGTGATAGCCCAACTGCTGAAAGCTTTCGTTTATCTCTACCTGGTTAAACAACTTTAAATAATAACAAGTCAATATATCTGTCTATTGACCAGGGCTCTTCTGCAGCCCCAGAGTACATGGCTGAGGAAGAAGGAGATGTTTAACCCTTTGCCAAGCTCAGGCTCACATCCATTTTCCCCAGCTTGGTTTTAATGGTGAGGCTTAACTGCCTTCAAATTGAAATGAATCGAAAAGTGGAGACATTCCATGTGGTGTCTTTTCTTGTGTAAAACATGGTTTTTGTTTGTTTGCTTGCTTGCTTGCTTGCTTGTTTTCAGCCTTAATATATCTCTTAAAAGAAAAATAATGTTGAATTTTTTTATACTCCTGTTCTGAATTTCCTCACTCATTTTTTTTTCTCCTCATAGGGTATTTACTTGAATAAGTGGTATTGAAGAAAAGGTTATGTTAAAAACCCTCACAAACAAAAATTAACGGGAAGTTAACGGGAAGTTTCTTGAGAATTTCTTGTATCGACATGCCTGTGACGATAGGAAGGCTCAAAGCCATATGAAATGCGCAAAGAGGAGTGGAGTCAGGGAATTCATGTATTAGAGTATCTCAGGCTTGGAGGGATTTAGAGAACAAATGTTTTGGTCCCTGCTGGTGGTGAGTTGTTTGTTTCGTTTTTAAATTTGTTTGTTGTTGTCAATTTTGAATTTTATATTTCCTGGACTATCTCCCTTCTTGACCATTAGGAAGCCAAGACCGTTGCAGACCCTTCAGCCAGAGCCCAGCCCCTCCATACCAGCTTCTTCAGGAGAAAAGGAGAGCCCACAAATGGCAGCCTCTTGGTATAATGGCAATAGATAACCCCAACCCTAGCATTGGTAATAGGGTCTGTTCTTCCCATGACTTGAAGTTTCCTTAGGGTCCAGGGACCCTAAGAAGGTGAGGAGTGGTCTCTCTCTTCATGCTGTCCCAAATACTGAACAAGAAGACAAATGGATACCTTCTCCACCCTTCCCTGTGGTGTTGGGACATTTTGGATCACTGGAAAATAGGGAGAGTATGAAAAGGGAAGGCCTGTCCCTTGCATCTGAGTAGAATTCTAGATATTGTTATTATATCCTATGGGAAGAATAAGGGCAGAAGGAATTTTTTTTTTTTTTTCTGGGCTGGGAGGGAGGAAGGAAGAAAAAAACCAAATGCCAAGTAGAGACCTCCTATAGACTGTCCTGAGGAGAGAAGAGGGATTCACAGACTGTGGTCTTCTCAGTGAGAGACTTCATGGGAATTCTGGGTTTGTTTTGCTTTAAGTTTCCACAATCTTCCCTTTAAAACTTTGTTTCCTGGTTAATAGACACCACATTAAGATTTTCATTCAAAATATCCCCTTCCGTCAGTCTTGCTCTTTACTCCCACAGTCCCAGAAGCAAGCCCTACCAATTCTCTGGAAGTAAATAATAATGTTACTAATAAATAATCACACTTATAACTGACAGGGTCTCATGACCAGTGAACTCTTAGGACGAAAACCTATCAGTAATTACTAATTAGAAAAGCTCATCTGGGGTGCGTGTTCCACCATCAATGGGCACTTTTTGACTCTTTCCTGCTTGCATCTCTTGTGCTTTCCTCTAGGGCAAGGATTTTTCATTAATTATCTTGTTTTCCCCAACAAGAAATGAATGACAATTCTACTTACTCATTTATTATTATTTTTTTTTTTACTCTGTAAGTGCCTCATTGGAATACAAACTCCCTCATTTCATGTTGACATTGAAATGACATTTGTACTGAGACATTCTACACACCACCATGTAAATGACTTCCAGTCACCTTAATTTTCTGGCACTGTGTGTCTGTTAATACATGTTTTGTCTATACATGCTTACTATGGAGCATGTGGGTATTTGCCCAAAAATAAAACATTGGATCCAGCCACTTGCTCCTCTGCAACATGCTTTCAAATCATCATGGATGTCGTGGTTTTTATTTCTCATACTGTGCCACAGCTCCCTTCTGTACCTGCATAGCAATGATGTGACATAGCAAAGATAGGAATACCCTTACAGTGACTAAGATGCAAGTGTGTACTTTCTCCAGCTTATCAGTTTGGTGGAGTGGAGAGGGCAATACTTCACCTGTCATATAATAGTCACTGAATAAATACATGTTGAATTGCATTAAATGAGGGGAGAGAAGTACTGCTCACCTTCAGGGTAGGAGCTGATTAGTCTTATGTAGAATCTAAGGTGGCAGCCGGTGGAAGCTTTGTGAACTTCTCCTTCTTCATTTTCTAATCTAAACAAACCGTCCAACTCACTAAACAACATGATTCTTCAATACTGGCTCCACGTGGGACAAGAGAATGAAGATCAACGGACGGAAAAGAGCAAGTAGGGGGAGAAGTTGGGGAGGGTGGAGGACTGTGGAAACACAGGGTCAAATGCAGAGCGAGCCAATACTCATTTTTCAAAGGGAGAAAGAGAAATCCTGAGTACAAAATGTCAGTAAAACAAAGGGGTCAAACTTCAGCTTTGACACCACTTAGGTCTGGTCCCACTTGGTCCTCTCATGTTATCCTCATGGTACAGGTACATGGTAAATGCTACTCTTGATAGGAAGGGAAGACTCTGCTGGTCCTGGAGATTTTCCATCTCTCTCCATCCACAGCCACCCCAGGAAAGAAACAAATATAAGAAAGAAAACAGAGAAATTGACCCCAGAAGTAGAGGTGTCCCTTCCTACTGCAGGAGACATGGGAAGGGCAATTTCAAACTAAAGAGGCTGCTTCAAACTACCGAGATAGGGTAGAGTCAAAACCGAAAAACACACCTCTAGTGATCTGTACAGGGAGCTGCAGTGCCACCCTGTATGCCCATCAACTCCTCAGTTCTTCCTTTGTGCACAGGGGGGCACTAGCAATACACTGCCTGCAGCCCCAGCAACCTGCTATCTCTGCAGCTCCTTGGGAAGGACTTAATTACACCCACTTCCAAGGGAGCATGGCAAGCTGCTCAGTGAGCCGCTCTGCATTGCAGCCCTGCTGCCTCTGCTGGCTTGAAAGTCACCTCCTTCAGGAAATGTGTTCTTCCCTGATTAACCCTGCTTACCTTAGATTGCATTGAATCCCTGTGGCTCCCTTGTGTGTTGATCACTTGGCCCTTTACCTACTGGCATTGAACATGTTGTCTTTTTAAAACGTCCCAAGACATTTCTCTTTCTCTTCTTTATCCTAAGCTCCTATTGTACAAAACCATGTTTTCCCTTGATAGTTCTGATAGGAAAAGGCTATTCAATAGGTGGGATGCAGAAGAAGGATGGATATTGAGTTGAATGACAAGCACACTGTTGTCCTAAGATCACTGGTCTCCAGGACACACTAGGCAAACTGTTTGGCTTTTGTGAGTCTCAGCTTCCTTATCTGTTAATTAATAGTAATCATCACTGACTCACATGGAGTTGTGCAAGTTTAATGACCAAAAATTACCTGCTAATTCTTGGCTGGGTGCTGAAAACACAGGGTACTTTATTACTGTGAAAAGGATGCAAAGGATAGTCAGTCTTTCTTTTCCTGACCACTGATTGAACTGACAGAATTTTCCTTCCCCTTATTTGCAAACAGTCCTGTAGTAAGTACAAAGACCTAACCAATAAGAGAAGGCTCTATACCTAACAAGCCCAGTAGGCCCACAGGATACTTCAAACAGTGTCATTAAAACACAAAATCATATTGCTAGAACTAGGATTTGATTTTGCCAATGAAGACTCAGAGCCAGATGCTGGGGTAAAAGCCTGCTAGATCACAGTGCAGAGAAAACACCCTGCTGACCTTCCTCCTTACCTGATTCCCTACCAGGAATGCGGCCCTCTCTCATGCAGTCTCTACTTCCTTCAAACTCAGTGTCCCTCCCTGTGCATCTCCCCATCTGTCCTCCTGACTCCCTCTTACTCTGTTTTCTTCTTTGTTTTGTTTTTGTTTTTTAATAATCCTATGTTCACTTCCTATCAACTGGTCGTTTGCCCTACCTCTTGACCTATGGTTGACTTAATTTCATCCCATTCACAATATTCAAGCAGAAAACTCTCGAATTAAAGGTGTGTGCTAAGGCTGAGCTGCACCACAGCTAAAAACAAGGTTTTTCCAGTAAATAACAGAATCTCAGGGTGTATAGTATGGCCAAATATCTTACAACACTACCCTAGCAGAGGAACTAGGAAGAACACCTTAAAAACCCCTTTCCTAGCCCTAGGGCAACTAAAATGCATACAGGCAAGGGCACCCCATTTTACCTCCACCCCTAATCCTCAGTGTCCTTCACCAACAAGGTTACCATTGGCTTATGAATATGAGACCTAGCTGGACTTCATGTCATCCATACATGCAACAGCTAGGTCTCTGTCTTAGTTAGGGTTTTATTGTTGTGAAGAGACATCATGACCACGACAACTCTTATAAAGGAAGACATTTAATTGGGGCTGACTTACAGTTAAAAGGTTTAGTCCATTATCATCATGGTGGGAATAACAGTGGCAAACAGGCCAACGTGATCTTGGAAAAGAAGCTGAGAGTTCTATACCCAGATTAAATAGGCAGCAGAGGGACGGAGGGAGGGACGGAGGGAGGGAGAGAGAGAGAGAGAGAGAGAGAGAGAGAGAGAGAGAGAGAGAGAGAGAGAGCCAGCCAGCCACTGGGTTTGACTTGAGCATCTGAAACCTCAAAGTCCACTCTTAGTGACACACTTCCTCCAAACAAGGCCATACCTCCAAATAGAACCACTCACTCCCTATGAGCTTATGGGAACCATTTTCATTCAAACCACCACAGGTTCCTTAATGCATTTGTAGAATGTGAGCATCCTACTGCCCACAGTGTGGATGAGAAAACATCAAGGAAACAAAACTGAATATCCTTAGCACATAGTGGATGGCTAAAACTGTGTGCTCTCACCTTGTCTGAAGCTAAGAAAGGCTCACAACTTTGGTCTCTGCTCAAAGATGTCTCTCTGTTCTCAAGGGTGCTCTGTGTCGACCAACAGAACACTAAGTTAAATGAAATAAGCCAGGCACAAAACGACAAATGCCACCCGATGTCGCTCACATTTAAAAGGCCATGCTCATAGAAGAACAGAGTAAATTAATGTTTGGTAAAGGCCAGGAAGGGTTAGGGATTAGTTGCCAGTACAGACTCAGAGCTAAAATACAAAGCCTATGAAATGGTTATGGCTAATGATATATAAAATAATTAGAAAAGGGCTTTGCATGGTCTCATGACAAAGAGATGAGGGATAAACAAACTGAATAACCTGACTTGTTCATTAGTCAATGTACAAATGTACCAAACACATCACAGGAAAGAAGAGAAAGATGGGAGGAGGAAGAGAGGAAAGAAAGAAGGAGGGAAGGAGGAAAAGAGGAAATGCTTTCCTTTGATCTTAATTATTTGAGTGAGGATAAGTCTAGTGGATTGGAGGATTCAAGATACATTTAAAAATGAAACTGCCCGATAGGTTTGCTGTTCCAAGGTCGCTTCACAATTGCTTTGGACTCAGCCTATGGGATGGCATGCATTACCAGAGAGTGCTGAGAAGTTAGGATTTCCTCATCCTTCAGCTCACAGACCACAGACTCTTTACTACTTTTTCCTTGTTCAGAGAAGAAAGAAGTTGATATATTTGAAACCTTACCTCTAAAATGTAGATTGCCCAGGGCCAGCAGGATGTCTCAGTAGGAAAAGGCATCTGCCATACAAGCCTAGTGATTTACCCTTGATCCCTAAAACCTACATAAAAGCAAGAACCAACTATACACAGTTATCCTTTGACCTCTACATATGTAAGTTACATTTTAAGTAATTTTACATTTTTTTTGGTTGAAAATTCCTCTCTTTTGTCTTCAAGGAGTATTTTCTAGTCTGCTTAATTTGGAGGAGAAAACCAGCCTAAACTTAGAACAGGGGCTTGGCATATGTGAACTCTGACAAATTCTTCTTGACCCTGAAAGCTGTTTTGTTTCTTGAACTTTTCACGACTTTGCTCCTGTTTATGTGACCCTCTAGGGTCTTCCTTTCCCTCCTCTCCAGTTGAAGGAAATATAGTCTCCACAAAAGAAAATACCTCCTCTGGTTTTGAGGAGCCTCCATTGACCTCAGCATGACCCTGGTGAACTTGAAATGAAAGAATTGATCTTTGTATAATCTGGTTCTCAGGATCTATGGGCAGTTGTGCTCCTGGGATGACTGAACTGGTAGAACATGACACAAGTGGCCTGTTGTAATCCCACCAGTAAACAGTGCTGTGTAAAATTGATTAAGCTACACAGAGAGATATTGAGGCTCCATCATCTTCTCTGTACTGAATCTTCCTTCCAGAATTCTCCTAGGATAGAGTCAGTTGAGAGCTATAAATCTCACTTGTGACTAGATTTGTGTTCTTCTGTTCTATGTAAATCTTTCCTACTGGTCTTGATTTTTATAAGACCCTTCATTTCTACATTCTCTATTTTGAGTGCCACCGGTTTTTAAATTATCATTTCCTCTCTGGTAAGCTTTTTAAAAAATTGTTTGCTAAAAATATTCTCCATGCTCTAATAACTTCAATTGGTAACCCTTATGTAGAAAAATAAATAAATAAATAAATAAATAAATAAATAAATAAATAAATAGAAATGAAACTAGAAGTTCCCAATGAACTCTTGTGTCTTGGTCCAATTTTGTATTATTAAAGAAAAATAAATTATAATTGATACTTTGTAAAAAATAAAGGTATATTTGGCTCAAAAGTTCTGGGGCCTTAGAGATTCAAAGTCAAGGTACCACATCTGATGAGGTCACTTTTGTTTTTGAGGAATCTCTGTAGGGACTGAAGGAGATACATGTCACATGAAAAGACAGCCACAACCAAGAATGAGGGCAACATCAAACTGACTTTTATAAGAGCAGATAAACCCATTCCTGAGAGCAAGGTCCTTTTTACTAATCACCTCACAGAAGTCCTACCTGATCTTGCCTCTCAAGACCAAACTGGAAGTGAAATTTTCACATGAACTTTGGTGGAGCCCATGATACTCTTTTGAGAAGGAGTCAAAGGGAATAACACACAGAGAGAATATGAAGATTCTAACTAGAAGGCAGAAATAGTCTAGCCACAATCAGTCTAGGGTCCTGGAAGAGGCATGGGTCCAGTGCTCCTCTACATTTTCCAAGGACATGGGACCCAGAGGATGCCATGATGCTGACCTATTTCTTGCCCTCAGAATTGTAACAGAGTAAATGTGCACTCCTTTAAATGGCCATTGTGGTGATTTGTTCTAACAGCTAGAAATAACTAACATATCATCCATTACTTCTTTTGATGGCTGGACATTTTCCCCAACACTAATTGCCTCTTTAGAGTCTTACCACAATCTCCTATAATAAACCACACTCCCAACCATCATGATAAAAACATATATTACAAAATGGTCCATGATGACACCTGAGACATTTTTAAATGAACTTGGATATTTCTAGTCAGGACTCTTTTGAACTAACAGGAGAGAGTGAATGCCACCGTCTGTGTCAAACACCTTAAAGGTTAAATAAAACATTTCTGGGGAAGAATTAAATAAAATATGTAGATGAACTTGGCAATTCAGAAGTGACTAACCCAATTTTCCAGTGGCACTGCTGCCACTCAGAGAATCATGAAGACACTAGGGCTGACAAGATGCCTCCGAAATGAAAGTTCTTGCCCTATAGTGTGAAGAATAGAGTTTTGATCTTCTAAACCCATGTGAAATGCCAAGTGGCTGTGGCAGCCAGACTCAAGAAGACAGAGACAGAAGATTTCCAGAGAAAGCTGGTTAGTGAAACTAGCCATACTTGTGAGCTCTGGGTTTGACTGATACAGCCTGCCTCAATGACTACTGTAGGAAAGAGGCTGAGATTGAGTGTGATTCTCAATGTCAGTTTCAGGTCTCCATATTGATAGACATACTCATGTATACACACACAATGGACAACATACACAACACAATCAGGAAAAAAAGAAAATCACAGGATGGATGATGACATAAAGGTCAGGATACATAGTGCTTTGTATGTATCTTACTGCCTTGATGGGATGCAGACCAACCACTATCTTGTGTGTAGATTGCTTTGAATCTGCTCCCTATATGAACTGAGATGCCTATACAATTTGATCACAAAAAAAACCAAAACAAAACAAAACAAAACAAACAAAAAAAAACACCTTTTATTTCCTGGCAAGAGAATCACAGGAGAAAAATAATTCAGTGGCAGGTCCTGGTAGTACACAAAACTCAAAATTTTGTGTTAGATAATACAGGTTTAATACATATATAATCCCTAACAATTTGCCACAGGCAACTAGCAGACCAACTTTTATTGTTGTCTCTACAGTCTACAAAATATACAGAACATCTCACATAAGGAGTAAAGAGGAGTTCTTTATCTCAGAACTTTAAAACAGAAGAGGAAAGAATTATAATGTTTAAGGTATAAGAGAAACCAAAAATTCCTAAGGTGAGAAATTAAGATCATACAGAAAAGAACAGGTGGCATAAATAAATAAGGAAGCAAGTGAGCATTGATGGTAAAGAAGAATTAGGTCATTTCATTTGTCAGCTATTCATTCAGTAAATGCGCATTGAATGCTAATGGTGATCCAAGTACCCTTTCAAGTTTCCAGTGATTTAACGCTGAATAAAACGCTCTTCCAGCCAGCATGGACTTAGTGAGGGGCATATAAAACTTTCAAGTGAGTATATGAAGCATCGTCCATCAATGATGCCACTGTGAAGGGGCACAATAGGAGCTGAGCTACATAGATATAGGAATGGAGGTGGGGATACAAGTGGAGTGGACCAGAACAGCAAAGATCTTAGAGAGAGAATTGCTCTGAATCATGTTCACAGGAGTAGAGGTCCTAAGGTAGGTGTGTGTTTGGGTATAAGAGAAGCTAGAAAGGAGTCAAGCTTGAGTTGTGCAAAATAGAGTAGAGATGAAATAATCGAGATGCCCAGAGCCCTGATTATTCAGGATTATGCATATATGCCAGATGTCTTAGTCACCACTGTATTGCTTTGAAGGGAGACCATGACCAAGACAACTCTTACAAAGGAAAGCATTTAATTGGGGGGCATGCTTATGGTTTCCAATGTTTAGTCCATTTTCTTTATAGCACAGGCATGGTGGGGCACATTATGGTGCTGGAGCAGTAGCTGAGAGCTACATCCTGATGTGCAGGCAGAAAAGGGAACTCTCGACTGGTGTGAGCATTAGCAACCTCTTGAGACAACTACAGTGACACACTTCCACCAACAATGCCACACCTCTTAATTCCTCTAATCCTTTAAATAGTGCCACTTCCTGGTGACTAAGCATTCAGATATATGAACCTATAGGGGCTGTTTTTATGCAGACCTGATAAGCATATTTAGCTAGTTATTTTGTCAAAGCGGGCTAGAAAATCATCGCGATCATAAGTACTACAAATAAAAGAGTATCCGTTGGGTTTCAGACGCAGGACAAGCAGCTAAGTTGCACATTTAACATACCAAAGCCTGGCCTCCTCCGTGTTCTGTGTTCTCCCAGAATCCCTCAGTCCCTACTGTTAAGGCCATGGTTGGTGTGTGTTGCTGAACTTTCCAGTTGAGAGGCGGGCCTTCCTCTCACCCAGAGGCTCTTCACTAGCTAATCCAGACATTTTGGTTCTTTTCTCCTTCCCTACACATAACCCTGTATCTTTACCTGCACGTGCACTTTCTCTTGTTTCTCCCTCCTCTCTAGCTTTCTTGACCTGAAGACTTCCCTGGCTTTGTTCCTTGGGACCAGTGAACCCGCCCTAGAGCTTCTTCTAGTAAACCTGCCTATATACTCTAATTTGGCTTGAATTGGTTCATTTCGTTGGCAGTGATAACCTAGCATATTTCACGTTTCTTTCAAGTTTTTTTTCCATACATTTTGAACAGGTTTTCCTCTCCCCCAATTCATCCCATACCCTCCCACCTCCCCAAACGTAATGTACTTTGTTTCTCTCTTTGGTGGAGAAAAGTAATCAATGGAAAGTCCCAAGTTTCATTTTAGAGCAACCAGAAGGAGGGTGGTGTGGTGGGGTGGGTTGGATTGGAAATGAGCAGAGGCATAAAAGAGACAAGCACACACACACACACACACACACACACACACACAGAAAGAGAGAGAGAGAGAGAGAGAGAGAGAGAGAGAGAGAGAGAGTTCAAAGAAAGAGACAGTTTTATACCTCTTCCCAGAGAGTAGGAAGTTAGTGCACAAGCCCAATCACTTGCAGAGAGACCCTTAAGGCTACAGCCACTTGTGAACACCCAGGATATTTAGTCAAACTAGATGACTGATGCAGAGAAGCTACCACTGCAGCTGGTTCCAAGCCTACAGTTGACATCCTCGTCCTTATTTTTCTTTACCAACAAATATAGGCCATGACTCAGACATTTACTAAGCTGGCCAGGGTTGCCTGTATGGCAGAATGACCCAGACTCTGCTTCCCCTGGCATCTAAGTCATTCATTTTCTTATACTTGTTGGGTTGTATTTTTTTTTTTATAATTGCTCATTAACAGTGATTATCAAGCATGGGAATTCCAAGTGATATCTCAATGAAGTAGCCAACCCATTTATCTTTATTATGTAGAACCAACTCTAGTTCCTCATTTAAACGAGGCCAATTAACCCAAACATAGCTATTAACTTCTTTCCTGTGTAAGCACTCATATGAGGAACCCAAATTAACAGGGTGAAAATTGTACCTAAATCAGTGGGACACTGGACATACTCCGGCAAAAGAACTCTCTAGGAAACTGGAATTCTTAAAGTTGAGGGCACAAAAACGTGGGAACTTTGACTGGGAAACAGGATGTGCGGAGAAGAAGAACTACTCCAATTCCCAGTCTTTGCTTCCTGCACCCATGTTTTACAGCTCTGAGAGAACAGAATCATGTATTGTTACTGCTATAACACAGACTGAATTCTGCAGGAGAGTAGCCATGCTGCTCGTACCTCACTGAATCCTTAGCGAGCTAACTATTCCATTGCTATAAGAGGCTAAGTGCTCATGTGTGAGCCCTTCATTATTATGGGTGTGGGATGGAAATAAAGGTTGAAAATTTGAAGAGAGGAGCTCTTCAAAGTAGTCATTCTTTAAAATAAAATAAAACAAACAACTCAATTATTAGAAGAGAATCTTGCCAGAGATGAGTCAAATGGTTAGGTGTCACTGACATCAAATCAGCATACAGGAAAGATAAAGGACATTGTTTTCTATGCAAACATTAAAAGCTCAGTAAGAGACTTGCTAAAATAACAATATATCCCTGCATTCCCCTCAACAGATAAGTATCAATGGAATCAAAGTAAAATCCCAGTTTAAAAAAAAAAAAAAAAGACATTCAAACTGATAAGGGATTATGGTGCATTTTTCTTTCATTTTCCCCAGGCTCTAGTTGTCAGTCAGGAGTTGGAAGTGGCCTGGTTCCTGGTGCCTTCTCTTAGGTGACAGAGGCAGAGTTTTTCAGTGTTCTGACTTGTCTGTAGGCTGCTAAAACCTCTGAGACCAGAACTCTGACAAAGGACACAGAAGGGCCCTGTCACAGCTTGCATCAAGCTGAAAAGAACTAGACTTGTGTATATTTCAAAAGAAGAGTACAAGCACACATAGAAGCCTGGGTGGGGTGTTCAGGTAGCATACACAAGAAAGTGGCTCCATGCTGAGAAGAAGCTCGAGGTGATCTGGGAAACGAGGCCACTAGTGCAGAAGAGCATCCTAGGGACACATACTTCCAAAAGCTCCCATGTATACAATGATAAAAGACCAGAGTTGAAGAAGAATTTAATGCTTTCTTTGGCATGAATTGAATTCAAGGCTTAGAAAATGCCAGTTATTTACTAATGCTCATTTACTGTGTGGAACCAACATATGAAGACTTGCATGAGTAATGTCTTGTTAAGTTATTGTTATTTCCCTTGTTGTTGTTCTTTGTTGTTGTTGTTGGATTGGTTTGGTTTTCTAAAACAGACTCTAGCACTCTGGCTGTCCTGGAACTTACAAAGCATCAGTATCCCAGACTGACCACAAACTCACAACAATCCTGCTACTTTAGCCTTCTGAGTTTTTGTTTGTGTTTGTTTGTTCATTTGTTTTAATGCACAAATTTCCATGAAACATATAATTAAAGAGGGAAACATTGCCAGTTCAAAGGAGCAAATATGTCTCCAGAAGCTATGGCTGAAAAGGCACAGGGAGTTGTCTCATTTCACAAAAATTTTACAACACTTAAAATATATTTCAGAAGTTTATGGAATACAAATAAAGAAACAAAAGGAATCAGTAAAACAATGTCTGAATAAAATTAGTATATTAACAAAGAAATATGTGATTGAATGATCCAAGGAGAAATCATAAGGCTGAAAGATACAGTAAATAAAGTTTAGTAGAGGAACTCAATAGTAGACTTACAAGAGCTGACTTACACAAGGAAAAATAATCAACAAACTTAAAATATAAGTCATTTGGTATTTCTTAGTCTATGAGTAAAGGGGAGAAAGTAAACAGAACCATCAAGAGCCTATGAAATACCATAAAAAAAGACCAGCATATACTATGTTTTCAGGAGAAAAAGAGGAGATAGATAGATAGACAGACACATATACATAGATGAATAGATACAGAGATGAATAGATTTAAGATAAGGCATAAATATGTAAATTCAAACAGCTAGCTCCATAGCCAACAAACTGAAGCATGCTAAATAAACTTCCAAAATTTAAACAGAGTTTGGAATGTAGCAAGTGAAATGCAAAGTAAACTTTTCTCTCCCCCCAAAATTATCAGGATTATTTCCTAGCAGAAAATATGGGCATCAGAAGCCACTAGGAAACTATAATTAAGGTGCTGAATGAGAAAATTGCCAAATCAATTATTCTATAACCAAAAAGAAAAAAAAATGAACCTCAAAACTGATGGAGTAATTAAGAAGTTTCCCAATTAATAAAAATTAAGAAAACCATTTGAATTGAAACAAGAGAATAATAAACAGATTAATAAGGTACTCAAGGCATATAAATAAGATTCTTCAATAAGGATAAATATAAAGACAAATGCAGAATGAAGGTCAAGTGTGTTATAGCTCTGTCTTATGATTTTTCTAAACAGAGTAAAACAGAAGAATTGGAATTATAAAGATCTAAAGATTTGTCCTGAGTATTCCGAAGATGACATCATATTTTTAAGCTGAATAACATAAGGGAGAGTGGAGCTGTAGGATATTTTTTTTTTTTTTACTGGAAATGCACTTAAATTGGAATCATATTTAAATGTATTATTATAACTCTGAGATGTTATATTTAATCCCCATGGTAATTATAAAGCAGATACCTGTGGACTACGCAAAAGAGAAATTAGAAATAAGTTAAAGCATATTACTACATGAAACAAATATGAAACAAAGCAGTAATAGAAACATTTGAGGATGAAACATTATAAAACATATAAAACACTAAGAGAAAATTGCAATAAGTACTTCTTTACCAGAAATTACTATAAATTAAATGGCTTGACCTCCAAAGTTTAAAGACCTAAATAAAAAAAAGAATTAAAAACTTGAAAAGAAAAGGCAAATAGGACCCAACATTGTACTTTGTGCTAGAGTAAGTTCAGAATCCTACACATGTATAGGGTGAGAAATGAAAGGATAGTCTACTAGCTTAGTAGCTAAATGGGAACAGGATAATCATTTTAATATCAGAAAAAATAGTCTTTAGTTCAATATATATTGTAAGATATGAAAAAGATAATGCAAAAATGACACTTGGGCTTTCAAGGCTGATAGTGCAGAGGATGCATGATGCCGGAGTTACTGTAAAAAATGTCAATCAGCAGTTCATCAGAGTTCTGGCAGCCTTCCTCAAAAGGTCAAGGAAGCCAAGCTTCCAGATTGGTAGACATAGTCAAGATGTCTGTGCTTACTCCCTATGGTGAGAACTGGTTTTTACAAAGGAGCTAATGATCGTGCTATTAAAGCATTTCAACTTAGTAGTTTGGCAAGTTGAGAATGGAACTCCTTGATCTAAGGAAGACTTGTTATGGTTCCAAGTGCCCAAAAGAAGACTTGTGAGTGCCTGATGTTTTGGAATTTGGAAAATTTTCCTCCATGTATAATCCCAACCCTGGGTTGAGGTGTAATGGGGACCAATGTTAGGTTGGGCCAAGGCTTCAGCTTCTGTGTAAGCCTTTGCTAAGGAACCTTAACCACTGGATCTAATATCTTCCATTTAAATAGGAGCCCTGTTGAGGTACTCTTTTTCTTCACATTGCATTTTCAACTGTGAATCCTTTACCAGCAGAGAGCTAAATGCTGGCAGGATATTGGTAATGCCATTCCTATGGCCACCACAGGCCTTATATTTGTAAATACTTGTCCTTCCACACCTGCTCAGATACTTAAAGGTCAGACATCCCTCTATACCTAGAGGCAATCTAGAATTGTATCAGAGATTCAAATTGTTTGTAATAAAGATCTAATGGCCAATAGAAGGGCAGGACTTAGAGGGTGGAACTTCCAGGCAGTGAGAGAAGAGAGCAGATGGAAAGATGCAGAGAGCCATCGTGAAGAACAGATGGACCAGAACAGGGCAGAAATACTTATAGAGCTAGCTATGCAGCATAACATGGGAAGATAGTTGGGTCCAGTTAGATGAGCTAGCTGAGAGATTGTCCAGACAAAAGGCTTAATCCTTAAACTATGTTAAATGTCTCTGTTTCATTATTTATACCACCAGTGGGTATAAGAAAGTCCAGCTATAGAGTCCTAATGTGATGAACT
This sequence comes from Arvicanthis niloticus, assembly GCF_011762505.2. Taxonomy (NCBI): domain Eukaryota; kingdom Metazoa; phylum Chordata; class Mammalia; order Rodentia; family Muridae; genus Arvicanthis; species Arvicanthis niloticus. Next base: position 79,966,431 of record NC_047665.1, on the reverse strand, counting down.
CTTCAGGTCAGAGGAGGTTAGATAGCTTTTCTACAAGTCTTTCCATCACTTAAGAATGTGGAGCAGTTTATAAATGTGTATTAATTTTTTTGTTTTCTTTTAAAACATTAGTTTATTTATTTTCTTATATATTATATTTCTAAGGCAGCTTCTCTTCTTTCCTCTTTTCCAAGTCATGTACTGTAGTCTCCTGTCATGTCCTGTGTTCCATCCAGTTCAGTCCCTCCCACATCCACTTCTTCTCAATTTAAGACAAGTCACCACCCCTCATATTAAGGCTGGATTAGGCAACCCGGTAGGAGGAGAAGGGTCCCCAAATCAGAGACAGCTCTGCTCCCAGTGGTGGTAAAGCACATGTTTAATCCCAGCACTTGAGAGGCAGAGGAAGGCAGACCTCTGAGTTCAAGGTCAATCTGGCTCTATAGGAAGAGTTCCAAGACAGCTAAGGCTACACAGAGAAATCCTGTTTTTTAAAATGGATAATAATAATAAACAGTATTGTCTTTTAAAATTGTATTTCTAAGTAAAAGAAAAAATTATACTTCAGTCCATCCAACATAAAATATAAAATTCATGGACTAAAATTTAAAGCTCCAGTGTATATGAAGCAAATATTGAGAGAATTAAAATTAGAGATTCATAGCTATAAAATATTAATGGATGACTGAAATATCTCTTTCTAAAGAAGGTATGTATAGAGCAGCTAGAGATATTGGTAAAGAAACAGTGGTCTTACTGGATATTATAACATAGGTCTATAATCCCAGCATTTGGAAAATGAGAAGTAGGATCTCAAATTCAAGGCCAACCTGGGCTACACAGCAACTTCCAGGTCAATCTAGATTACAAAGTCAGACTGTCTCTAAATAAATAAGTAAATAAATAAATAAATAAATAAATGTCAGAACTATATAAATACTGTTAATCAATTAGATTAAAAAGATACACAACGTAAATTTCTCTAAAGGAGACATAATGCAATCAAAGTAGAAAAAAATAAGAAAAAGCCTAGTTAATAGTAAGGAGATTGAATCAGTAACATACAATTTCTTAACAAAGAAGAATCCTATACCTAATTGCTTCCTTAAGTTTCACAGAACAAGTCTTACCAAATTAAAGTAGCTATTAAAAATACACAAAAGATTTTTCTTGTGGTCACAACGCAATGAAGCTAGAAAATCAATGGCAGAAAAAATCCATCACAAATATATACAAACATGGAAACAAAATCTCATACTCCTGAACACTCAAAGGCGTAGAGAGAATTTCCCAGAGGAATTAAAAATTATCTTGACAAAACTGATAATTAAATACATTCCAACTTACAGAATGCAGGAAAGGTATCAAGACTTGTACTTTTTATAGTTGTGAGTGTTTATATTAAGAAAAAGAAGGCCTAGAGCCAACAACTTGTTCTTACACCTTAAGAAATTAAAACATACGTACAGAAAACATGCACATTCATAGAAATAGCAAGGATTATAATGGCATTAATTAAAACATGAACAGAAAACAAAAGAGAAAATTAGTGAACTCAACATTTTGTTTTCAGGAAAAAAAAAACCTCAACAAACTGACAAACTTCTACATAAAATGGCTCAGAAGAAGAAAATAAGTGTCAAGGAACTAAATTTGGAAGTGAAAGTGGTGAAGTGAGTCTGATAGGCCTGAGCGTATGCTCTGGCAAGTCTTGCCCTCTTCTTTGCTAAACTGTTAGATTACATTCCTAAAGCTAGCCACCAAGGTCAGTTCTGTTATTTGGCCACTTCTTCCTCCTGGGGCTGACCACCAACGTACAGCTATCAAAACATTGATATCCAGCAATCAAAATCCTTCCTTTGGCTACTCTAATTAGCATGCCCAATCAAAACAAACCAACTCATCCGTCTTAGTCGGGGTTTGTATTTCTTGCACAAAACATCATGACCGAGAAGCAAGTTAAGGAGGAAAGGGTTTATTCACCTTATACTTCCCTAAGTTCATCCCCAAGGGAAGTCAGGACATGAACTCACAAACAGCAGGATCTTGGAGGCAAGAGCTGATGCAGAAGCCATCGAGGGGTGCTGCTTACTGGCTTGCTTCCATAGAGAAGCCAGGACTACCAGCCCAGGAATGGCAACAACCCACAATGGGCCCTTCCACCTTGATCACTAATTGAGCAAATGCCTTACAGCTGGATCTCATGGAGGCATTTCTTCAAGAGAGGTTACTTTCTCTGTGACTCCAGTTTGTGTCAAGATGACACACAAAACCAGCCAATACAATGATCCCATGTCAACTTGACACACAAACACATCCACTACTTAAGCCTTGACCTTACTTTCTTATTCATCCCTAAGACCTAAATAACTTTAAAAGTCCCACAGTCTTTACAAAATCTTACATATTAAATTTTCAATCCCTTTAAAATATCTAATCTCTTTTGAAATTTAGTCTTTTAACTGTAGGGTCCACTAAAATACTTTCTTACTTCAAAAGGGAAAAATATCAGGGCACACTCACAATAAAAAGCAAAAATTACTACTCTAACCTTCAATGTCTGGGGTCCACTCATGATCTTCTGTGCTCCTGCAAGGCCTTGGGTCACTTCCCCAGCTCTGCTCTTTGTAGCACAGAGTTTGTCTTCTAGGCTCCAGCTGCCTGTATTGCACTGCTGTTGCTATTCTTGTGGTCATCTCATGGTACGTCATCTCCAAAACACTACTGTCTTCTGTTGCAACTGGATGCACTTTCCAAATAGCCCCTCGTAGGTTCTTTTCTTGGTGGTAAACCTCAAACTTCTCTGCATGACTCCTTCAGTCCTGGGCCTTCAACTTCCACTGAGGCTGCACCTTTACCAATGGCCTTTCCTGGCCTCTATAGGGTCAATCATCAGCTGAATACCCCCTTCATATTTTAAAACCAGTACCACCTGGGTGACTCTTCTACATTATCAAGTCTGGCTGCCAACATAAGGTATAAACATGGCTGCCTCTGGAACACAGCTTTTCTGTGCTCTTGGAAATACTTCCCTGAAGATTTCATCTTAGTGATGCTGGTATCTTCTTAATCATTGCTAATTTCTTAGCTCCAGCTACCTAGCATCAATAGTCCCAGTAATGCAAAGGTTTCACTTTAGTAGTTCCAGTATCCTCTTAATCACAGCTGATTCTTCAGCCCCAGCTAACTAAAACCACAGAATCTTCACAAAGTAGCAGTGCCCCTGATAAAAGTCTTTAATCTTCCTTCTGAAATTTCACAAGTCAGGCCTCCCTCTTTTCACTATTCTTAACAATATCAGCCAAGCTCCTACAGAACATCCCAACAGAGCCCTTAACACCCAATGGCTCTTCTATCCCAAAGTTCCAAAGTCCTTCCACAGTTCTCCCCAAAACATGGTCAAGTTGTCACAGGAATACACCCGCTATGCTGGTACCAACTTGTCTTAGTCAGGGTTTGTATCCCTGCACGAAACATCATGACCAAGAAACAAGTTGGGGGTGGGGGGGAGTATTCATCTTATACTTCCACATTGCTGTTCATCACCAAAGGAAGTCAGGACAGAAACTCAAACAGGGCAGAAACTTGGAGACCGAAGCTGATGCAGAGAAAATGGAGGGGTGCTACTTATTGGATTGCTTCCCCTGGCTTGCCCAGCTTGTGCTCATATAGAACCCAGGATAACCAGCTCAGGAATGGCACCACCCACAATGGGCCATTCCATTTTGATCTCTAATTGAGAAAATGCCTTACAGCTGGATCTCATGGAGGCGCTTTCTCAAGGGAAGTTCCTTTCTCTGTGTTAACTCCAGCTTCTATCAAGTTGACACACAAAACCAGCCAGTATATCATCCTAAGAAGAGTTTCCCCCTTTCTTCTTATAAATTCCCTTTTGCTTATGAGCCATGTTTGTCTCCTCTCTATCTGGAGGCAGTCCCTTGTCCCTATGGGGCAACTACATTTCCTCTTGCCTTTTCACAGCAATAAAACACTAAGACAGTAGGAAATAAGGTGGGGGAAGAATTTGAAAGACAAAGACTCCAAAAGAAAACTAAACACTAATTTTCTTTATAAATACTGATGCAAAAATCCCCAACAAAACAACCAGAAATCAAATTTACTAGCACACTAAAAGGATTTTACAGCACAATCAAGTAGATATTATTCTTAGAATGCAGGAATGGTTTAATATATAAAAATCAATCGAGCAAACACACCACATTAGTAGAATAAAGACAAAAAAGATCATCTCAATTGATGAGAAGCATTTGAAAAATTCAATATCATTTTGTGATAAAAAATAACACTCAAGTAAGAACAGGAGGAAACTCCCTCAGTCAAAAGAATGTGCCAAACGCCAGCAATTAACAGCACAGTCAATGGTAAAAGGCTGAAAGGATGTCATCTCAGATCAGGAACAAAACAAGGATGTCCACTTTCAACCTGTCTATTCAACCTGGGACTAGGAGCCTTAGTCAGAGCAATGAGGCATGAAGAAGAAATTAAAGGCACTCAAACTAGAAAAGAAATGGTGACATTTCCTTTTACAGAAAAGGGATCTCATATCTAGAAATAGAGACCCCTCAATACATGCTTTTTCATCTAGTTATCTTTATATCATCTCTCTATCTATCTATATATTGATTTATCTTCTACTATCTCACTATCATCTGTTATCTATCATATAGTTATCTATTTATCTATATTACTTAGCATCTATCAACTTCTATTATCTGTCTATCATATATTTATCTATCATCTATCTATCTACATATATATATATATATATACATGTATATACATTGATGTATGTATATATATATGCCCTTATGTCTTCCTCCTTCTCTAATACATACATATATACATATAAGCACACAAAATAAGTAAATAAATAAAATGTAATAAAATCTTCAACTAGAATATTTTCAATGCATACACATAGTGAGAAAATACAATGAAATCTTCCAAGTTAACAGCCTACAAAAGAACAATTAGATGGGAAGAGGCTGTGAAGTTTATAATCTTCCCCCCAAGTTGATGCAAATGGTCACTGAGCACATAAGAAACTGTATAACATCACAATCATTATTCACACATTAGGACTAAAAACCCCCAAAACAATAAAATAGACTAGAAATCTATTGGTGAGAGGGTTGAAAATTGGGAACCCTTTACCTTGTGAGTAGGAGCAGAAGATGCTCTAGCTACTGTAGAGGAGAGTATGGACTCCCCCCAAAAGAAATCAATTCAACACCTGTAGATACGCCCCTCAAAACTATAAAATTCAGTGAGATATTACTCAGACTTGATTCAGAAACATGTTCCAACAAGGGTGAACTATAAAGGCAAAGTGAAACAAACCAGTCACAAAGGACACATATATATGTTTCTACTTTATATGAGGTACAGTTACTACAGAAACAGTAGTGGTGTCAGCAGTTGATGGGAGAATAAATGAGGAGTCATTTAATGAATAACATTTTCAAATGGACTAATTAAACTGTTCTGGAAATGAATAGTGGTGTTGGTGGCACAATAGGAAGATTGCATGCATTTAATGCCACTGAACTGCACACTTGATAAAAAGAGTTACACTGTGTATTTATTTTTTTACCACAATTACACATACACAGAGAAGGGCTTTCTAATGTTAAAGGTTTCCTGATTGTCAAAATATAAAATCACATTTGTTAACAGGCAGTGTCCACTTCTCTGGTGTTTTTTTAACTACACAGAGAAGGTATAGGTTGAAGTACATTAGAGCTGGGATTTTTGCAAGTAAATAGTGGAGATAAAAAAAGGAAAGCAGTCGAGGGTGTATACTAGCATGACTTTACTAATAGACCATGGGATATAATTTTTATAAAATGAGAAAGAAAATGTTTAGGTATGAATGTTATGCTCATTGTTGTCTGTGAATCATTAGAGTGGAGATACAAACTGTGCAGGTTAGTGTTGGAAACCAGTGGGTACCAATCCACCTTTGCCCAGCATCACTTTGGAGTTTGAATTTAGTTGTCATCTTCTACTGAAATATCCATAGAGATATTGCAAGATCACCTGACTACTAGGAATGCTCAGTACTGAAAGAGATATCAAAGATGGATATTCACATTTTGTTATCACCCATTCCTTTAGCCTGTGGTAGAGTTAGGGTAAATTCTGGGTCCACAAATCCCACTTTCATTGCCCAGATTTTTCTCATGGAATCTCATGTTCTTTCCTCTACCACAACCCAAAGAAAAGTCCTTCAGTAAGAAAAAGCCCTATAAGGAGAACAGAAAGTGATAGCAAATGTAGAGTTGAATTCATAGTGCAAAAATGTCCTATTACTGTGAAGGTACATGTGTGTCCTTGTATATTCAAGTTACATAGACAATACACCATGAAGATGGAATTCATAACCACAGCAGGACAAAACTTTAACTTCAGCATCCTCCAATTCACTTACAAATCAAAAATGCAAGATTCTACATCACTTATGAGTTAAACATGAAATCACAGTAGCCGTGTAAAATATCTGGAAGTAACTGACAAAGAAAGACAGTTTATTCAAACTGCAGGTTACAGGCAACATAAGAACTGGAAAGAACTTTATAGCTTGAAAACAGAAAGCAAAAAAATTAAATAGAAAAGCAGGAAACTCTGCACCTTGAATTATTCATTAACGAGCTACACATCCAGGCACCAATCTCGATCATGCAAAATAAACTATAAATAAAATAAACAGTGAAAAGAAAAGCAAAAAAGAACTGACAGAGAAAAGAAATCCTAAAGGTTTGTATAGGCAGATCTCAAGAAAGCCCAAAAGTTGGTTCCATGAATTAGAATAATAGAATGAGAAAGCTGAGGAGAACTGCAAGAAGAAAAATTAAAAAGACCTTGAAACGAAAGATTATAAGCCCAAGACACTTGGGGCCAGTCTTGATTAAAATTAGAATAAAGCTAGTTTCAATGGAAACTAATAAAAAATTTTAAACAGAAGTCTTATAGATATGAGGTCTTTTTTAGATAGTTGGTATAAAGTTTTATTTTTTAATTTGTATCTGTGTTAACCTGTATTTTGTCATAACCTTTCTTTCTTGCTTAGTTTTAGAAGAGATTTTTAATATATCCAGAATAAAGTGGCTCATATTTATCCCATAGAATCTAAAGATTCTAAAATCTAAATTTCAAGTCTATGATTACTATAATATTTGTTTTGGTTGACAGTTGTAGAAAATTACATATACTCATTTGATATTTGTTATAGAAAGTTGGGTTTACTCATAAATCCAGAAATTTCTGCCCACTGATTAAGTCTTCAAAGATCTTATTTGAATTAAACAAAAAATGGAGATACCCTTGTCTGTGAGAAGTTTCTTCTTTTAAATATCTATGTGCACATACAAAATGAATGTGATTGGCTGGGGAGATGGCTTTTTTAGTAAAGTGTCTGTTGTCTAAGCAGGAAAGACCCAAGTTCAGCACCCCAGAACCCAAGAAAAAGATTATGCTAGCATAGTGCCTCATATGTGCACTGGAAAGAGGGAAGCAGGCAAAGCTGAGAGAATTACCAAGCCATCTGCCTAGCCAAAATGATGGATTCCAGGTTCACTGAAAGACTATATTACAAAAGGGCAGGGTGGAAAGCAATAAAGGACAAGCAGACACAGCATGTCCTCTGGTGTCCACACATGTGTGCATGGACATCATGGACATGCACTTGCACACACATGTAAAAACATACATGTGCATAATGCAGGCACACACCCAAATGAATGTGATGACAGAGTAATCTTTAAAATATGTTATGTAAATGTATACTTCAAAGGGAATAACCATGAAAAGGGTTGGTCCTGTTACACCTAAGACTATGGACAGTTGCGTATAAGGCACAAAAGCGTGTTTATTTTATGTTTGATAGTATTTTGTCATGTAGGAAACAGAAATTCTTAAAAAATAAGTATAAAATTTAAACATACCTGTAACTGTTAAGGAAAAAAAATGTCTAGACTCTTCTACATAAAAAGTCAATGTTCTGAATAGTTTTACGGTGTACATCTCATGTACTAAAAATGATAATTCCTATCTTATAGAAACTGGTTTAGAGTATAGATTTTTGTTTAAGGCAATTTTAACCAGTAATATAATATTGACCTGAGCTGGACAATGACCATAAAAAACATAAGCTAATGTAATTTACAAACACAGGAGCAATGCTCTTAAAATGTTAAATATAATAGAGTATAAAAATCCATCACAACTAAGTAATATTTAATTCTACATATGTAAAGATATTCAATATAAAATAAGCTAGTAATTTACTACATTAATAAAAGAAGGAAAAATCCTATAATAACCCAACAAGGTATTGTAGAATAATATGGTACAAATTAATACAGTTTTGATGAAAGCAGAAGGGCATCTTTAAGATTTATTTGGAAATTTCTTATTAGCTCTATCTAGCCTCTTTCTCTAAAGTGTTTGTTTGAGCTCATTTTCTCTCACATAAGAACATCTTTTCTACAGTTTTCCAAGTGCCTCTTATATTATTGACCCCATTCCTGTTGGATATGGTTCAGTAATGTGTGAACATGATCTTCATCTTGCTCTCCCTTCCTTCCTTCCAGCTACAGCCTCAGTTTTCTTATCTCTGTAGCAATAATCTGAAAGGAATTATTTGTATTCATTGTGTAGATCTCTCTCTCTCTCTCTCTCTCTCTCTCTCTCTCTCTCTCTCTCTCTCTCTCTCTCTTTCTGGGTTCAAATACCATCATTCTCCTGAGAATGTGGTCATCATGGTCCTATATGACATCTATATTATTGTATTACATTTTCTTGAAGGATATAAGGAAACATTTATTTTTCTAAATAGACAAGCAACAAACTGGAGAAAGGATGCCATCCAATTCCAACCTGGTGACTCAATGAGTTTACTGGGATTATCTACTGGAGTATAGGGAAAGGGTAACTTATAGGAGCTTGAATGATTTAAGAACAGTTGCCTATAAAAATATCCCACCCCAGCAGAGGTGATGACTTGTGAAAGCTCCACCACTGTTGAGTTTAAAACCCTATTCATCCTTCAGACTTTTCACATACTATACACATTGGCATCTCACAAACCATTTACGACTCTGGCAGGATGAAATGAAGCTGGAAGAAACAGGAAAGAGTAGGACTAGAGTATTAGGTGACAATCTCTTGAGCCCTTCCCCTTTATAAGGGAATATGAAGAGCTTTATAATAATTAACAAACACCTCAATGTCCTCTGTATCTCTCTGTTTATTTCTTTGGCATGACTGTGAGCCAAAGTATTCTGTGATCAATATAAGCTGTTGTTTCATGGAGGCTTATGGTCCTACCACCCTAGGAGGAAATGACTACACAACACCAAGTACTTAATAGACTTGACCATTAAACACTTGTCCATTGTCCTTGACCTGTTTAGAGGCATAGGTAATGTTAAATACAGTTTCTCCTTTTATGTAGTCTTCATCCAGATTCTATGATGCTCCTGATTTCCATACTGGCTGCTCTTTTGCTTTGGTTCTTGCTATTCCCCTTCTTTTTTTTTCTTTTCTTTTTTTTTTTTTTCCACCTCTGATTGTGGTGTGTCCCAGGCACGGTTCATAGTTCTTGTGTTTTTGTCTAGTCTCAAGATAATTTCAGCCTGTTTGCCAACAATACCATTGTTCTCAAAACTGTAGCTCCAGCCAGATTTTTTCTTACAAATGTTCAATTGAATAACAAAACATCATCTCAATGTCTAATCAGTATGTCAAGCTTTCCCACTTTCAAAGTTGGGGATCCACAAACTCTTAACTCTCTGTTTCCAGCTATGAAAATACATGGTTCTTCTAGCTACATGCTCTGGCCAAATACTTTTGAATCATGATCATTTGCTTCCTTCCACAAACAAACAAAAAAAAAAATAAAGAAATGAATAAATGCCATGTCCAATCCATTAGAAATTCTATCTACTTTGGCATATTGATTATTTTCAGTTGAAAGTAATTGAGAAATCCCAGAATCTAGTTGTGTCTTAGTTTGCTTCCTATTGCTGTGATAAAACATTGGCCAAAATCAACTTTGGGAAGAAAGAGTTTATTTCATTCCACATGTCACAGTCCTTCATTGAGGGAAGACAAGGCAGGAGTTCAAGCAGGGCAGAAACCTGGATACAGAAAATGAAGCAAAGATTATAGATGCATGCTGCTTATTGGCTTGCTGTCTATGGTGTGTTAAGCTTGCTTTCTTATAAAATCCTAGATCACCTGTTCAGGGGTAGAACTTCCCACAGTGGAATGGGCCTACCCCATCAATTTTAAATCCATATACTTTCTACTGCTTTTAAGTCTCTTGTTATGTTGTTTCTGTTATGTTCTTATGTTGAGTCTTGTAATGGATGAGAAAAGGGATTCTTCTCTCCAATTCTGTAAGTAAATTTACTTAGCTAGTTTTAGCTTGTCTTCTGTTAGGATACAGATTACACTAGGGAAGCAGTGTTTATTCTTTTGTATACTGCATATTTCAAGCACCTAACAGGGTCTATTATATGTTAGATTCCCAATAAATATGTGAGATATGAATTAGTGTTAACCATTTTATACCAACATATTTTTTTTATTATAATGAAAGTACAAACCTTGGGCAGGAGAAAGTCATATGAAATTTATGATAGTAATTGCTAAGGCAAAATAAGGAGAGAAGAGATAAGAAACAAATCATGTTGTCCTATGTTTATAGACTGCCATAGATATATATGGCTGTGTAATAAGTCATTAGTAAGCTGAGTGACTAAAAACATGCATGCATTTTGTTTGTGATAAGGTCAGCAGGCAAGCTGGCTGGTTAACCCAGAATAGGCATGAGTACAGTCTGCAGAGCTAAGCAAAAGGATAACTAGAACTGAAAGGCATATCCTGTTTCTTTCTCTGTGTAAAATCTCATTCTTAATCAAAATTGTCTGTTTCCTCATTTTGTGGTCATAGGCTTCAGAGAACATGTGATTACAAGCAGACAAGTACTTGTCTCAAGCCTTTGTTTTGTCACCTTTTCCCATATTTGGAAGTTCAAGCTAGCTTTAGCTGAACCAAGATTTAGAATGGGTGGTTTTCATAGCTATCCACCTCTAAAGATAAGGATGCACATATGTGTGTTTATTGGGGTGGGAGGTAGTGTAGCTGTTCATGCAGACCCTAAGAAAAATTCATAGTAATACAACAGGAACAGAATGTGTATACAATGATGCATATAAATATATTTTAGACAATTGGACAGACAACTATAATTACCTAAGTCTTGGACAACGAGTGGAATAAAGGAATTGATAAAGAGTGTTAAAGAATTACTAACAATTTATAAAAAAAAAAAAAATAGAAGAAAGAAAGAACAGAGTGTGATGCTTCTAACAAGGCCATAAGCATGGTGAGAAACCATGTAGATAGCTTATTTTCTTCCCTGTTTGTTTCATGATTGTCAGCTGGTCAGGAAATAAAACAGTCAGTAGGCAACAGCTGTGTAGCTGTTCCCTTGAGATGAAATCTTCTATCTTTTAGAGACTGTTGTTAAGACCCAGAACCGGGTAAGTGAAACATTCCATCTAGTATCACTTTAAGCTCAGTAAGTAAACAACTCAAAGGTTTCAGGAAGTCCCTGAAATTGACTAGATCTTACAGGCCTGTCTCATGTTATAGAAGCTGTAAGTACTGCTGAGAGATACTCTGAGGCAAACTGAGCTGCTTAGAAGTGGCCCAGGCAACCCAAACTGCCTGGATGAAGCAGAGGCCCAGCAAGATACCTGGAAGAAACCGAGAACAGATAAACAGCCTTAAAAAAATAGCTGAGATCAACTGAGCAACTGAAACAGGACTAGAAAATCTAAGTTTCCTGAAAGAGACACTGTCCCATGTGTTATGTTGTGTGTAAACTGTGCAAGGTGCTCAAGGTTTCCAACTTTCATGAGCTGAAATGGGCTTTGGCGATGCAGCTGGCTCTGAGTCATTTCTGCTTCCGTAAGTAACCCTTCACTTACATACTCTTGTAAATAACCCCAACAAAACACATTAGCTCACCATGTTGACCTTTGGTGTAACTGGTACTGTGATCTGTCATTGGTATCCTATCTGGGTGAGTAGGTGCTTGTTCACAACTCCTCGGGAGATGTGTCAAATGACAATGGCTTAGCTTCTTGTTTTCTAGGTCCTACCAACAACTGGTTTCTTCCAAATAGCAGATTTTCCATGATAGTAGAACTTAGTTCATACTGTCAGCAGCAATAAAAAGTGGGAGGGGAACAGCTCTACAATATCACCTGCAGCAGCCAGGGGAGTTTGTTTCAGAGATCTCCTGTTGAAGCCAGGAGACTTGGCTTATTCCACAGAATAGAAAGTCAGAATCCGTATGAAGCTGACTTTCAGTTTATTGGGAGGATGTTTGAGTCTCTGGCCATACCATCTTAAACCTTTCTGCTTTCATCTGGTCTCAGAAGCTAAGCAGGGGCAATCTTTACCTGAGAGGAAGACATTTGAACACAGGTTTAAGCTTAGAGGTTAATAGAAAAGCACTCAGAGAAAAGATGAGACATCCAAACATGAGTACGGGCTTCACAGGCCAGAGTCAGGCAAAATTATTTAATTGTCTTTATAATACTTACATTATTTGGTAGGCTTTGAAGTTAGATCTCCAATGGGTTGCTAAGAAACTAGAAATGTGAAATTCTAGCTTGGTTCCAAACACGCATTGAATAGGATTATAGCTCATGAGTCCACAGCCCACATCACATGGGATGCATGGGGAGTTAGGGTGTTTATACTATAAACAAAACTCATGTTTGTGAGATTTTCGGGAAATAACTGAGAAATTAGTAAATTTCATATGCCCAGACCTTAAGAATTCTTCATTGCTATTTTAATGTTTTATTTGAAAAATGTCTCTATATAAAAGGAATATTACTTCTGTATCATCAGCTTTCACAGCTAAATGCAGTTATTATGGAATCCTTGTACTTCATCTGATACTGCTTCTTTCCCTTCCGTGTTCCCTTAATTTGACTATTTTCTATCCACTTTTGCTTCTCAAATGATAATTCAAGTAAAATAAATTAGCCTATAGTTAGTAAAGCACACAGTGACATAGGTAGGTATAGGAATAATGAAACTAATAGAGAATGAGGTCAGAGAAAACTTACATTCACTGCTACCCCATCTCCACCTCTATGAGAGGGAAGCAGACTAATTTTAAATACCCTTCAGCTTCTAGACTTTTCTACTTACCCCAAACAAAATCTCTCCTTTTCTTCCAAATCTGAAGTGATAGAGGATTCATATCCTGCTCTGAGAACACATTTCTTGCACTGAATGTCTCCACCACCAGTACTTTTCTGCCTTAGTTTGAGTCTTTATTTGCGTTGCTGCCATGTGCTAATTTCCTGTGAGGCTCTGACCTCTGTGGAGCTGTCGAACACAGTCCTCCAATACTATTCTGTCACAGATCAGATATAATAGGCTGCTGCTCTTCTGCACATTTCTCCACACGTTTCTTGAAAGATCTCTATTCTGAGTCGACATAATACTAGGATCTGACCAATAACACCAGAAGGGAAAGGACAAAGGCTTTGTTCAAGTTTCATTGGTGATTCACACACTTATTAGCACAGATGGTTTTTACCTTGGAGTTTTTAATAGTATCATGTAACAACCTTACTTCTTACCTACAACCTTCATTGTCAGGTGTCCTCATTGTAACCAACAGGCAGTGCGGAGATCACAGGGCTAGGAGCCACAGAGCCTGTTTAAGTTCAAACTCTGTAGCTTATTTGTGGCATGACCTTGGACAAGTGGTTCAAAATCTTTGCCTTGCATTCCTGATTGTAGGGATAATAAGACCAGCCTCTCACCTTTCTCAAACTTGATGGGGAGGATTTGATAAGATAATGGCTCTCAAAAGCTCCCTACAAGCGTAAAACTAATGAAGTCACCCAGAACTGCAACCCGATTCACCAGTTCTCCAGCACAAGGCAGCATAAGCAGAAACACAGTCCACAAGAAGGTCACAAAGTATTTCTGATATACGAATTTGGAAGAGTTGCTAAAGCTTAACTATAATCTTTTATTTGCAAGTTGGAGCATCTTTCTTGCTAACTTTTTGTTTATAAATAATCCTATGGACATACCCATCTTAAAGTACCTTTATGAAACTGTATGGTTTTACTCAGTTAATGGTTAATACCTAGAAACTGAATGTATCCTATCAGATGTAGGAGAGCTGAGGATGTGTAGACAGTTTCTACTGCTATGGATCCAGACTCAGAGGAATTAAATTCTTGTACACTGAACAAAATACTGTCGAGAAGACATGTTAATGTATTTAAATGATGGTTATTGTTTAAAAGGGAAACTCCCAAAAAAGGAAGAAGAAAACAAAAAATTTTTAAGTGCAGTATTTAAACCTCCATGTCGTGTTTGCTCATCCATTTGTACAGTTCCCTCCATGTCCCAGTTAACCAAAGTGACCTGCAGTTTCTCAAAGGCATATGGCTGTCTCTGCTTGCAGCAGGCTTTGACCCTGCTGTTTCATGCCCCTGGTGAAGCTGTCACTGTATCACCTGCAAAACAAGTCGCAGATGAGTTCTCCCTTTGTGTGTTGTTATTCAATGTGTAATAATTGTACATATTAATGGAGGCAGTTGTGATATTTCAGCCCATGAATATGCACCCACTGATCATGTTGGGGTAATTAGCATTTCCCTCTGGGTACCATCTCTTTGTGCTTGTAGTCTTTATAATCCCTCGTTCTAGACCTTCATGGAGTATAAGGTAGATTGCTCTGAACTATGCTTATCTGCTCTTCTGTGGAAGAACAGAACCCCCCCCCCTTCTTTTTTGCACCATCTCCCTTTTTGGTACCCATCAAATACAGTGGGATGTTGGATGGATTGTCTTTGTGGCTGTGGACGGCAGGATATAGGAGATGACAATGAATCAAATGCCATGGCTGTTAGTAAAGAAAGGGAAGTGGCCAATGGGCTGACAGATGTGGTAAGCAAAGAGGAGGTGTGTATACATAGTCTCCTGGTCTGAGTTCAGTAATTTGAGGGCTTGGAGGGAGGAAGAAATTGCTTGCAAGTTTGCCACAGTGAGCAAGATGCATACTCAGAATTAGAAGCATCTGATGGCAAAGACAGAGAGAGAGAGAGAGAGAGAGAGAGAGAGAGAGAGAGAGAGAGAGAGAGAAACCAGCATCCGTTTAATAGAAGAATGATAGAAGTGGTGGCCTTGCAGGGAATTAGAGGAACCTGCTGAGAAAAACTTTGAGGACATGAGTTCATGATGCAGTCAGATTTGTAGTTCTGGACCAGTATATATACAAAGAAAGGAGGACAACTGGAGTAATGACTAGTGAATAATTTCAGGAGCTAGTCTGGGTAATGCAGGCTTCTCTGGGAAACATGGTTTTCTATGATAGGTAGGAGATACGGCCATGTCACTCCACTATTATAGTAGCACTTTTGTGACTGAAGATGCACAGACTGGAATTCTTCCTAAATACATTTAAACTAGAACTTAAATCTGAGATTCAGGATGCTCACTTATCAACTGGGTGACATGCAAGGCTTGAGAACCATTTGCCACATGTCTTCTGCAGAGGAGACTGTCCTGCAGTGGGAAAATGCATGTAAAATGCATGCAGAGAAAAGTGAGCATGCTGGGGCATCGGACTCCAGTTTCTTGAGTCGTTAATGCTCAGTGTCTTCATGCTTCTGTAGTTCAGTAGCGATTGCAGTAAGTTCTTCTGACCTAAACAAATTCAATTTGGCTATCTTTCAATTACATCCAAAGAAGTCTCAGCACATTAGTCTAATTTATAACGAAAGAAATCATTGGCAAAATTTGCTAGTTTATTATTACCAACAAATTGCTTGTGACATGCTTCAGAATGGATGTGGTACCGCTAATTAGTGCAGACAGTTGAGAACTATTTGTCTTATGGAGTGGGGACCCAGTCATGGCCCTGGATAGAGAGATTGTACTTTTGCTTTTATGGGCCATTTTACACTAGAGGGGCCAAAGTGAACAAATAGCAAACCTGTTGTCTGAATCTCCTTTGCTTGGTCTCAGTGTAAATGGTAGGTATGTAGCTGATCAGGTCAGTGTTTGGATTGGGTCTTCATCACTGCCTCAATGAGCTGGTATGATTCATATGATTTTCCATAGGCTCTTACCTGTGCACCCTTTCTGTATCCTCAACTATGCAATTGAGCATTCCCTAGCCCCAGTCTTGTGGGAGGCATGTTTCCTGATGTTGCCTCATGGAACAACACTGAGTTATTGCTGTGAGTTTTATATAGTGTATGGTACAGAGGGACGCAGGCTACTGGTGCTCCATCTTTGTTAGAGATTCTTGACATCTGAGTATTTGCCCATAGAGTTATCCCACAGAGAAGAATAACCTGCTGCCAAGGCAAGTGTCAGGGAGGGAGGAGCACTACCAGGCTCACACACAGAAACTGAAGGTTTATCTTTCCATGGTATTCTGCCCTTTGTTCTGAAGAAAAAAAGTCTATTAATTCTATCCTCTCTGCTACCTCACTTTGCTTAATCATAACTTACATTCTCTGAACTTCCCATATTGAAAGAAAATGAAATAACAAACTGTCTTCCCCACAGGTGAACCAGAGACTAGAATGTTAATAGTAATATAGTATTGTGCTTTAGTAATAATGTCAACCTGAATATCTGAATGTAACTCTGACTCATTCCATCAAGTTTTACTGCAAATGCATTCACATCTCTTTCATATTTCCAACAGATTACCCAATAGCTTTCATGCCTTACCCCTGTTAATAGGGGGCAGTAGCTCTGCTTCTCATAGTCTCTCCCTCCACTCTATCCATCACTAGAAAAATCCACATGATCCCAAAAGGGAATGCCAGAGGAACAAGTGTTTTGTGTTTTTTGTTTTGTTTTGTTTTGTTTTTCTAACAAGGGCTAAGAAGAAGCAAAAATTTCCTACCAGTCCTCTGTGTTCCTTCTGGCTACCTTATGCTGTTTCTGCTGGGTGACAAGGCTTGCCTGTGTTGATGAGAGCTTTTGTCAGTGTAAGTATTTGCCAGCTCCGAAGTGAGGTGGTGTGATTGCAAGTTTATTGCTCCACAGTTCACTAGCATATGCTTAGTCCCTTTCCTTCAAGGCACACTACCATGCCAGATGATAGGCCCAGAAGCTGGCCATAAAATTAGAGACTGACAGACATGTTCCCATTCTCTGTGGAAGTTTTCTTTTGACTCAGGATCATGCCCTTCCTTGTATGTAAGCCAGAATCAGGTCACATTTTAGCAACCCTGCTTGTAGATCTCTGAAGCAGGTGATACCCACCTACCTAGGATCCTGCACTGTTTTGCTTGAGTTGCAAGAGATATTGAGTAAATGTGAACAGCCATGAAGGAAGTGGTTGGAAGAAATAGACAGAGGAAAAGGCCCTAGTATGAGATTCATAAGCATATATGAATCATATGTCACTATGCTTATGATAAAGTATTTCACAACAATGAAGAACAACACAGCTCCATCAATACAATGGAGAGCACTTGGGGTGTGATCATCTGGCATGTGTTATACCCACATGCTGGGCACTCAGTTGTGTTGTGAAGAACTTCTGGCCAATAGCTTTTCTCACCTATCATTAACACCCTGACAGTGAAGGATGCTGAGGATAAAGCAAATATTTGGCCTTCCCAAAGGGACCCATTGAGATAAGGCTCCTCTGTAACATTGGCCTTTCCAATATGAATGCCTTGCTTTCTGTCTCTTGTCTCTATCTGCGGGAATTTTTTTCAAAGCTTTCTGTGACAACAGTTGATGTTAACCTACAGAGAGGGAGTTTAGAAGAGAGTTTTGATTACAAGGATGGACCTGGTGGATGGACCTTGGTTCCTATTCCAAGTCCCAGGCTCTAGTTGTTTGTATTCACAGTATGGATTTTAAACCAGCGTCTGTTTCCTACATGGTAAGAAGATACATTCACATTAATATTATAAAAGTCCATAAAATGAAAAATGCAGCAACCATGCAGTGTTCCACCAACTCTCCTGCAAAAAACCATGGAGCTACCTCTATTGGCCAGTGTATATGTGACAACATCAAAGTTCCCTTCTTAGTTGGTCTGCATCCTTCATGACCTTTCCAGGGGCTCATTCATCCAGGGAAAATGGTACTTGAATACCACAATGCAAATTCTACACTATGCCCTTCTGGTTTACTGTCATCCTCTCAGTAAGACATTTGCTTCACAGTCCTGGAATATATTATCAAAATCATTTTATCATGCCACAGATGATCTATTGTGGTGGCTAAACAATGGTCCAGTTTCTCTCAAGGAATTCTGGATTTTGACACCAGGTTATTATATAACCTTACTTAACAAAAGAGTCTTTGCAGGTATTATTAATTTAATAATAAAAAAACCCCTGAGATTGGGGAGGCTTAGGGAGTATTTTGGTATTGTGTAACTTTTCATGATGAGGTGTGAACAGATGATTCTTCACTTCAGATAAGGCAATAATGACATACCAAAGAAACAACTGTATTGATCCTAGCTTGATGAACAAATGAGTTACTTATAGGAGCACAGGTGAAGTGTTGCTTATAGGAACATAGCTGATTCAGAGAGCTGCATCATTAAAAATCCCACATATAAATAGGTGATTACTTACAAAAGGTGAACCATTAGAATTCCTATGCAATATTCCGATAGCACCATTACAAAATCCTCTTTTCCAGCAATTGTTTGCTGTTAATACAATATATGGGAGGAGCACTCATGAGTCTTGTAAAGATCAGGATGTTTCTCAGCCTTCTGAGTTTCTTCTCCTAGGCAAGAATGTTTAAATTCATTAGAAATAGCTACCCAATTCTCCATCCATTTCTTCCATTCTTAGGTTCTTTTGACACATTCTTCCATATTCATTTTTCCCTAATCCCTGGAGGTGCTATATAGGCATCTGATCACTCTTCCATTTTTGGTTGAGTATTGAGCTGATTTATCATAGTATATGTCACTTGTTCTCAGCACCTTGGCCAGTTATAAGCCTCTGCAGTAAACCATGTACAACACACACACACACACACACACAGAGAGAGAGAGAGAGAGAGAGAGAGAGAGAGAGAGAGAGAGAGAGTTTCCTTCTACATACAGGACTGGCAGTAGCAGTAATCCATGATAATAAACAAATGTTTAGAAATCAAATTACATACATTTAACAAAACCTATCAATAGCCTTGCTTCTTGGACCTATGATCTTCATAGCTACAGCTTTATGGCTTGTTTTGTGGTGTCAGCCACAAAATTTTGCCCAGAGAATAGCATCCACGACAGACGTACCACTATTGCACCAATAAAAGTATTCTCTTGTTCATGTTGATAGTGTGATATATAGCCTAACAGGATTTCAACAAGTCTCTATCAGCCTGTACAACATTATGAAAAATAGCCACTAGGGAGGGTGAAGACCCCCAAACTCGGGAGACCCTTTCTCAAGTCTCGTGAAGTCGAGACCACCCACAAACTCCAAGACACCGTACCTGGATGCAATCAGCAGAGGTTTATTAGGGAAGAGAGCTGGCAGCCAGTGGCCAAACTGTACCCTCGAGCAGGAGTAGAGTTTGACAAAGCCAGTCAGTCTGAGGAGGGTTTTTAAAGGAGTAAACCACAAACCAGGGGAGTGGGAAGGGGGATGAGGGGTTGTCAAGGATACATAACATAAAAATGGTGGAACATTTCAGAGGAACTCACCCTAAATGATTTAGAGTCATGTGAAAATCACTCTGCACACTCATTCTTCTCAAAAATGTAGTTTTACCATGTCACTGCACCCTACCCCATCATTACCAACTATTTCAGGTTAACTAATTTTCACTTGTTCCGGCTATAGCCCCACCTAGATGACTTGCATCTTTCTCTGTGGTCAGGAATGTGTCTTCTTGCTTTGGGCTTTCCCCACCCTGAGGCTTGAGGAATGTTAATCCAGCAAGTGTCCTCTGATTCAGGGATAATGTCCTCCACCCGGAATGTGCCCTAGGGCAGTGAAGGCCTGAAATCTTACATTCAGTTCCTCGTTCTGGAATCTGCACTTTTTCTGCTCAGGTCTAAGGGCAAAGAAAAAGTCTACATATATTTCATAAAATGGTCTTATAATTTTTCACTTTACAAAGGAACTTCTAATTTAGTCCCAGCTTGATTTTACCATGTTCTGTAACTAAAGCTGAATCCCTAGCAACAGGAATTTACTAACTATTTAGTTTTGACATGCAATCAGCAATAGTGACAACATCATTTTATGTATGTAAGGCTTCCCCACCTAACAATTTATAGAGGGATAAACCACCTCTGCCACTAGGATTTTCACTCAATAACTTTGTGTCTCTTGGGAGTGCCCTTTCCATCAATGTAGAGTGCTTTTTGCACTTATATTATTTAAATGATGTTTTTCTTATTCTTTCAGGTTTTTCTCCAAATCTGTAAGATACTCAACTGTGGGACTGTGAAAGGATGATTTGGTTTCCCGTAGAGCACTGGCTTAGAGATAGCCGGAGACCCAGCAGGTGTCCATTGCCTGTGAGTAATGACACATACCTCACCACCTGTGAGGGATGACACATATCTCACCATGCCCTGGGATTTCAGACTCCTGACAAGCCTGCACTGTTCAATCATGTAGGCAAGGCTCCTACCAGCCCCTCCACAGGTAGAGGGTGTGACTACAGGCCTCAGCCATGAGAGATTTCCATATTAATGAGATACCTAGAGGCCAGAGGGCATAGCTAATTAAGTATTCTTTCCCAGACCCTCCCTATTAAGTCAGGTCCCCCCTGACCTAAGTGGGGTGCATCCAGATGCATCTACTATCTGCTATGAAAATAAAACCTGAAAAACCCACAGACCCCTCGTGTCTTTGGGGGCCCTGCTGCGCTTCCCTGAGGACCTCTCTGTGTTCCAGCCAAGGAGGCCTGCCTCTTCGAACAAGCTAATTGGGCTGCTGACTCTGCCAAGCAAGTCTAATAACCGAATCTCTTCCCACGGGGTGTCTGTGGTCTCTTTCTTCTCTCCTCCCCCCTCGTTGCATCTTTGTTCTGCCCTCCTGGCCCTGGGGATCCCCAACTCAAGAGCCCCTTCCCCTCCCAACTTCTGAGTTTGCTCCCCTCCCCAGGGGTGCCCCTGTGGCTTCTCAGGTGTGGTGCCATGTGGAAGGGGACCAGTCAAAAATCCTGCGCTTTTGTTTCTCTCTGGAGGTGCGCCACCCTGAGGTGCCATCGAAGAG
Organism: Arvicanthis niloticus; assembly: GCF_011762505.2. Classification (NCBI taxonomy): domain Eukaryota; kingdom Metazoa; phylum Chordata; class Mammalia; order Rodentia; family Muridae; genus Arvicanthis; species Arvicanthis niloticus. The sequence goes on along the minus strand of NC_047665.1, from coordinate 79,945,150 downwards.
CAGAAGACGAGGGGACCCACAGCTCAACCAGAACGAACCCACGCGCTCACGCGTGCAAGCGCCCATGCACCCATGCTCCCGAGTGCTTATGCACAGGCACATCATTTTCCCCCCCGCACTCAAGTGGTACCATAATATAATTAAACCATTTTGCTATGGGTGAAGAGGCTATTAAAAGGTCTACAGCCATCGTGTGATGGGTGATGGGATTCAGCAGCTAAAGGAGTATTAAGAAAGGGTTAGCAAGGTCTACCAGAGCATAAAGAGATCCTCTCACTGTATCAATTGTTTCCTCTAAAGGGCAACAAGTCCATCAGTGTGAACAAGAGGCACTAGCTTGTTTAGCTCTCTATAATTCATAGTCATTCTATACAAATTCTGTATTCTTCTTATCTTGGAGCTCTTTCATGGGACTTTGTACCTTGCTGCACCCGATAGGGTCAGTAGTTGGTTTGTGCCGTTCAGCTAGGTGTGGGAAAAAGGATAGAAGGGCCATCTGTGCCTAGTGCTGGAGCTGGCTCTTGGTTCTGATAAGCTACTAGCTTGAGTTGAGGCTGCTACTTTTCCATCAGCCACACCTGGATCTCAGCCTGGGTCAGAAATCTCCATCCTCGGAACAGCTTAGCCACAGGCAAGCGGAATCTTTTTCACCTGTTCTACTCTGTCTTCCAATCTTTCCCTCATTTCTTTGGTGAACTGTTATTCTGTCTTTAAAGCCTTTCAGAGGCTAACTAGCACAGTATTGGCTTCCAGTCAGCTTTCCCTCTAGGACCTCCAGTGTGGTATAAATCTTGCTACATTTTCTTTCTAGTGATTCAGGCAAATCCCCATTGTCTGGTTTCACATATATATGTGTGTGTATGTGTGTATGAAATATATAGAAACATATAAAACCTATCTATATATGTAAGTTTGCATGTTTTAACACATTATAAATCCAATTTACATGCTGATCTAAATCATTCAGATTCAAGAAAGCCTCTTGTACATCATCAAGATCATATGCCATAATGGGACTCAGTTAAGCAACTAAAACTCCATTTTTTTATCTCCAGGTCACTGCCAAAGTAACTTCTTTAACTATTGTGTGAACACATTCCTATTAGACCTGGTAAACTGGGCATCAAACATTACTTCAGTAACATCTATTGTCCTTCACTCCCTGGAGTTCATGGGTACCTCAGCTGATGCCAAACAAGTATCCCTAATGGCTAACTTTAGTCTATCTATTGAGGTTGAATTCCTTTGAATTGCCTGAGACTGTGCAGTCTTTGTCTTTAAAAAGGGTGGGCTGTTTTTTTCCTCAGTTTCTACACTTCCACAGCTCTCAGGCTTACCCTTTTTGTCCCCATGTCCCATAGCCTCCTGAGTCAGGCCTTTAAGAAGGTTTGTTTAATGTTTTTGTACGTTTAAGACATTCACAGGCAGAAGATTTTTTTTTAATTTATTTATTTATTGCTATTGTTGTTTGGCTTTGTTTTGTAATTATTATGGTATTTTTTTTCTCACTCCCACCTCTCTCTCTTTCCCTACTAAATATTCAATTCTTCCCCTGGGGTCAACATTTCTGGATCTCAAGACAGGCTCTTTAGCACAAATCTAATTTATACTCTTTCTTTTATGTCCCACCAGGTGTGAGAGTGCTGTCTCATCACACTCTCTCTCACACACACACACACACACACACACACACACACACACACACGAACATGCACATGCACATGCACAGGCACATACACAAACACATACCATCTTTTTCTGCAAAATCAGAGGAAGATAGCATTTTCCCTTATGTGGGCAAGCTAACTCTGGAAAGAGAGCAGCAGGGCCTCAGTAGAATATTTTATCATCTACAATGAAGTATATACAATTATTACAGCCAGATTATGTTCCCATCCCCTTCCTGGTATTTTCAGGGTTGCAACATAATCTCTAGTCCATCTATCTTGGAAACACAATACCCAATACCGAGTAGAAGAGGACCACCCTGGAATTTCTCCCAAGTATGCTCTAACTTTACATGTCTCAGCCTTTGTTACATACCTTATCAGTTGCAGCAAATATATGCAACTGCTTTTATAATAAGGAGGAACACCAATTTGTACTACATAAATTAGGTTCTGTGTTGGGACTGTCTCCACACACACCAAACTCAGATGAATTAGCTCCAGTGTAATGCCTTAACCCTTACCACAGTGGCCATACCACTGCTACCCAAGTCAAATTTGGCTAATTCTTCATACACCAATTATGTTGTATTACTTTCCCAGGGAAAACATAAAAAAAAATTTATCAGAAAGGACAAAGGCAATAATCTGGAGTAATGCAATACATTTATCTGATTTATTTACAGGGGCATTGGCTGTGACTAATACAGGTGCACCAATGGAGTGTCTGTTGTAGCCCATAGGTGGCTTCTGAAGAGCCATCCCCACTAATTGTTTACTTCTCACTTAACTTGTGGGGAAAGGAAGAGAGGAGTTTTTAAGTTTCACTAATGTCATGAACTTCATGAGCTTCTCTTTCTCCCTGGAGGGAATGTTTCAATTCAGAGAAAATAGCTGCAAACCTTTGACTGGACGCAATGCAACCACAAATTCCATGTAATAGGAAGTGGAAGAGGCAGAGTCACAGAAGGGGATGCGCCAAAGAACAAAGGAGGAAAGGCAAAGAGCTGGAGAAGCTTCCTTGGTGGCCTTGTACAGTGAGGATGGGGCAAAGGCATCCTGAAGCCTCAAAGAGCAGGGAGTGTGTTCTGTCTGGTTGATTTTGATTGCTAACTTGAAGGGATCTGAAAGGACTCAGCAGACAAGCTTCTGAGCATCTTTGTAGGCATTTCTGGTGAGTTTTAACTGCCTGCCCAGGGTCTGGGCAGTACCCTTCCGTGAGTTAATGAAAAGGCGAACACAAGCAGAACACCAGCATCTATTTCACTCTGATTCGTGATTGGCAGCTGTCTCGGGGCTTTGCCAGCATGTTTCCTATGTCACCAAGGACTGTATGATCCCAGATAACCCTTCCTGTCTTAAATTGCTTTTGTTGGGTATTTTGTTACACCAAAATAAAGAAATAAATAAAGCCATGAAAGTGAAACAAGATTTTTTTTCCAGAGCCCCCAGAGGGATCCAACAATGCTCTCAGTAATATGTGGTGCAGGAAAATGGACTTGGGGTTTCTACCTTCACAGAATTGTGGATAACACATGCACTGTTTTAAGTGACTATGTGTAGGTACCTTGTTACAGCAGTAGTGGGAAACTAATATGTTTGCCTTACCCAAAACATTATTTGCACTTATTCTGGGGGTTTCTTAGACATGTTCCTTTGAGAGATAAATGAAGCTCTTCCAGTCGTTTTCTGTTGCATTTAATCTAGAATATCCTCTAAAAGGTATGACTGCTGGTTTCTGCACTGCTCTGGTCTTTTTTGATCCACTGCTACCTAGACTGTCCTTTGTTCAGCACTATCAGATGATGGTTTTCTAGGCTGGCTTACTTGTGCTCAGACTCCCTGTGAGAACAATAGTGGTATAATGGATCTTGAGACAATGCTTAGAGAATCCTGTTGAAAAGACAAGCCCAGCTGCAGGCCTCACATAAGCCTCCATCTGTAGGCTAGCCTTAGAGCTCTGTTGCATATGCTACCTACCTTTGCACTGGAACCAGAGCTGGCCTCATGCTTTGGAGCTGAGCTTGTGCTAACTTTCTGTCATCTCCATGGCTATCATTCTCACTATCTGCTCCAGAATCAGCTTGATCCATTAACAGTAAACCCTGGAATGGAAACCAATGGAAACTCTCAGAGTGACATTTCAGGGAAAGGATACACAAACATCCACAAGTTTCCTGAGCCATTCTGTGTTCATTGATATTTCGCCTCCTACCATGACTTCTCCAATATCCACCAACACTGGCACAAGGCTTTGTTAACCTATGTTTCATGATAAAAAAAACTGACATGGAAGTTCCTGGGGTTTCCCCATGATCTTCTCATCTTTAACAGCTCTTAACCGGTTGGCCACAGAGACTGAGGTATTAGCATTTTGAGGTCACATATTAATGACCTTTTCCTGTAGAGTCTTGTAGCCTTTTGAAACTATCATCCTCTTTTTGCTTCAGGGGCACACTACACTTGTAACAGATAAATAGCTTGGGAGAGTCATAGCTTAGGAATTGTTCTTAGGAATTGTTACAGGTCTTAGTACAGTCTCTTGTGGCCAGTATTCTTGGAACAGTATTCCAGCTTCACAATCTACTACATGGCCTGCTTTGAAGTGTCCATGTAGTGGAGACTCAGCCTGATGGTGTGTTAGCCTGTCATAGAATGTCTTGTATACTTTTACAGACTGGGTGTCCACAGACACTGACACAGAGATTGTCTTCCCGTGCCCTTTCTGATCTGATGCTTTAGAGACATTTTGAAAATATTTTACGATCTTGGAGAATTCAGTTAAAACAATTGTCTATGTCTTGGTCTCTCTCTGATGTAGCTGGTTTCTAACAGTCCCTCTCAGGCACTAATTCCAACAGCAGTGTAGTACCAACAAGTTGTTTCTCCTTCTGGTGTGATATGCTGAGGCCCAGCAGGAGAAGGTAAATACAAGAGGAAACACTGGTCCGTTTGCCAAGGGTGCTGAAATATGTTTCTGGCTCTGTTGTAAAACAAGCATGGTACAAGTGAATGTTGTTATATATCTTCTTCTGAAGCTTGAGTGCAGTCCCAGTGATCCTAGGGCCCTGTGAGTTTCGTAGCAAGAATATTGCTGTCTCGGCTCCTAAGTGCCTTCAATGTGGGCTCTCTGATCACAGATCCCTGGGTTGCTTGCTTATAGCTTTCTGTTCATGTATCAACTCAGAACATGACTTTTTCTTTTTAAAAATATTTACTTATTTATTTATGCATACGAATCCACTATAGCTTCAGGCACACCAGAAGAGGATATCAGATCCCATTACAGACAGTTGTGAGCTACTATGTGGTTGCTGGGACTTGAACTCAGGATATCTGGATGAGCAGTCAGTGCTCTTAACTGCTGAGCCATCTCTCCAGCCCCTAGACCATGATGTATAATGGTCTTCTAATGTGAATTTCTTGATGATGCTGGTGACCAGTGTTCTAGGATGATGATGTACTGTGCCATTTTCACTGATGTTCCCTATGTTAATGTTTCCTACGTGTGGCAAGGCTTGACTTCTGACTGACGTTTCTGTAAGAAAGATGAAGTGGCCCTGACTGACCTAGAAAGATGGTGAAACAATGAACATGTGTTTTGGGTGTAAAACAAGTACTCTGTCCTGAGGCATGCTGACCATGTGGGAGTGAGGAGGGAAAGGACTCAAGTCAGCAGCTGGTGGGCACTAAAATCTCTCTGCTGCAGTGCCATCTGCAAACTGAGGACCTAGCATCACCAACATGATGCTTTCAGGCCTGGGGGACAAGAACAAGGGTTTCAGAAGAGGCAAACTGTCATCTTAGAAGCCTATGGTACCTGAGCTCCCCTCTGATGACTATGCAGTAAGATGATGTCTCTCCCCAGCTCCATCCGGTCCTTGATGTTGAGAATCATTCCATATATATATACAAAATGATTTGAGACTATTGATGTTAGGTATTTGATTAAAGCAGTTCTCAACCCATGGTCGTGAAACCTCTGCTGGTCTAACAGCCTTTTCACAGGGATCACGTATCAGAGATCCTGCATATTAGATATGTATATTATGATTCATACAGTAGCATTATTACAGTTATGAAGTAGTGACCAAATAATTCTCTGGTTGGGGATCACTACAAGATGATGAGCTATATTAAATGGTTACAGGATTGGGAAAGTTGAGGACCACTGCTGAGACACAGGGGGTAGCTCAGAGTACTGGTCTTGCAGCTATGAGGCCACGGGCATGAGATCTTGGCTCCCATGCCATCAACTCTCTATTTAGCTGGGAGTTTCACAAACCATGTGAATTTCATAGGAATCAATCAGGATTGTGTGGTTGGGGACTTCACGATTAGTAGAGCATAGCTGGATAGCCTGCATCCAAAGAGGTCACAGTATTCACAGTGGCACTGATTTGGCCTCAGTCACCATGACAATAGTGTGATTGCTTTCAGCTTGTCAATGCAGACATGACTTGCTGGTATCAGGGTACATTTAATTGCTGAGTGCCATGTACAGAGTGAACTCCTAAAAGAAGCTTCAACCAGTGTTTCCTCTTCAAAACACAATGCTGGATGCCTGCTGGGAGGGGCTAGGATGTTCCCAGAAGCCAATCAGAACTGAGCTTTTGTTCCTTCTCCTCATTCTGCATAGTTCTACACAACTTGATTTAAGGCCTTTCTATCATATCCTTTTATTGTTGTTTTTGAGACAGGTCTTTACCATGTAGCACAAGCTGGACTGAAACACACAGTCTTCCTGCCTCATCCTACTAAGTACTAGGAATATAGTCATGGGCCACCATGCCCAACACTGTCATTTCTGTTTCTGACCTCCAGTCTAGTTCCCTAGTCCTAACTCTGAACATCATGGATTTCTCGTCTATTCACCTTTCTCAGTCTTTACTCACTTTTGCCTGATTACACTGCTTCATTTTAAACAGCTCCATTTTGATGTTCTTTCCCATAGGAGGCATTTTCCAGCACCAGGAACCCATTAGGTCCTCAAGATTTATTTAATTTTTTAATATTTATTTATTTATCTATCAATTCCCATGGTGGTTTTCTTATATGACAATTATTATTGCTTATCAGAGACCACACACTGCTCACAAAGTACTTTAAACTCAGACTCTCCTTGACTTGAGATGGGGGTTACACATTATAAATTGAAAAATATTCTAAAGCAGAAATGCGTTTAATCCATGGACTATTGACATCATGGCTTAGCGACCACTGGCTTGGTACAGTACTGCCTGTTTTCTCCTATCATTCTGTGGCCGACTAGAAGCTATGATTCTCTGTTGCTGCTTAGAATATCATACCATATATCGCTAATGCAGAATTTAAAGTATGCTTTCTATTGGTTGCATTCTGTTTTCATACTATTGTGAAAAAGAAAACTCCACAGGAAAGCTCTAGCTAGAATTACTTGTTAATTCTAGTAAACCCCTGTGTCACGGTTGCTCCCATATGATCAGAAAGTGAACTTGCTTCCCGTAGAAGTGCAACTGTTGTGAAGACTGGCAAGAGCTGCTTGTATACCACTCATGCTTTTAGAATATATAATGATAATGGGTGCTTACAGAATATGGGACGAAAGGACTGAGTAACAGACTGGTAGTTTTTTATAACTTTTACCCTTGTAACATCAAGTGGTGATGGGTCAGACTCCAGTCAATGTATTTGCTACCAGTGACTATTCAGCCCCTGTCCCTTCAGCTAGTGAATAACTGACACAGGAGATATGGGAGAGGTGCCCACTTTGTTCTCACCTCTGGAAGGCAGGGCTGATGGCTTTCAACTCTTTGGCACAATTCCTAACTGGATTTTCCTTGTTTTAAATCTGTGTTCCTCTGCCTTGCATGTAAGCGCCCACTGGCCTCTATTTGTCCAGCATCATATGAAGATCTGGCAAGAGGGATTTGTCTCAGATAGGAGAAAGGAAGCATCTTCATACTATCAGGGCTATTCGAGTCTCCCAGGAGCCTCCAGGATACTAGAACATCGATATTCACGGGGACAGTGCTAAGTGGTCATTGTTCTGGCCCTGTGCTAGCCAGAGACAGGGAGCTGATCTAAATGGCCTCTGATAGCCCCCTCTGGTCAGTCTACTCTAAAATGTGGAACAACCCACTCTGTTATCTTACATGTGTAAGAAACACTGAGTGATCAAATTGAGCCCCAAGCCTCCCATGGGCAAGGGACTATTAATAGACATTCATTAAATGCCAAAAGCACACAGACTTTGTACGAAAACAAAGAATTAGATAAAGTCTTTTCTGGAACATAGGCTTTTCCAGGGAGCACAGAAACCAAATTTATTGACTTGATGGGGGAAAAAAATTACAGGTAAAGAGCACAAATGTAATCAAGGTTCTGACCCCTTTGAAAGAATTTCTTACATATTTCTTTTATATGCCACGCTTTATATATAGTGTGTGACATTCACCATCTTGAAAGGATTTGTAAGCTGTTGCCCCCAGACCTTTACAGACAGGAAAATTACATCGGGCCATTTCATATGACCTTCCTGAGCTGTGGTTTTTTATTTCTTATTTATTTTTTCATTTTTTAAAGTAGACAGGAGTAGTTAACAGGAAAGGACAAATGGGACATCACCCACCTGTGCCAGGTGTGTACTTCTAGTGGGATCCCCTGTGCCATCCTAGGAACTACTCAGATATTGAAATGGTTCTGTATGTCCCTTGACAGTCCTTGTCCTATATAGATATCCTAGCTACCTCCTGCTTACCTCCTTATCATGGTCAGGGGTTTTCAAGTTGCAAGAACCATACACCAAAAAGATGCTTAGAGATTGGGGGTGGAAGTTAACACAAACTGTTCAGGAATAGAGAGACTCAGGATAGCAGCAGTAGGAAAGGGCTACTGTCCTCCAGCCCAAGGGTCAAAATCACAAGAATCTGTCTATGTCTGTGGCTTTGGTAGGTCAACTACACCAAGCTAAGACCTTTTTTAGAAGGACATGGCCCCTATGAATAATTTTAACCTAGTGGAAAGTGGTCCAGGAACTGGAGACCACGAGCTCTCTTTTCTATCCATTTTGATTTCCTACCAGTGTTCTCTATGCAAGTAGGTTCCAGCCTGGAGCTTGGTAAAAAGGAGCCTAGCAGAAGTTGACAGTCACCAGGCAGTCTTCTGGTACAAAGTGGAATGAAGCAAGATGGGGGTGGTGTGTGATTTTTACCAGGCAGAAAGGAAGACACTCAGTGGGATACAACCAACTCTTAGTACAGCAAGGCTTCCTGGTATTAGTATTCTGTCTAAACTCCACCTCCACAGTTACCTGGCAACAGCCAGGTATGCTCCTCCCCACAGTTACCTGGTAACCGCCAGGTAGGGCTGGTCCACTATAAAAGGGGCTGCTTGCCCCCTCCTCTCTCTCTTAGTCTCTTACTCTCTTACTCTTATCCTCTTACCCTCTTGTCTCTCTGCCCCCTCCCCCCTCTTCCTTTCTCTCAACGTGGTCATGGCTGGCCTCTGCTTCTCTCTCTCTCTCTCTCTCTCTCTCTCTCTCTCTCTCTCTCTCTCTCGTAGAGTGAAAAATTATAAAGGCCATTTTATGAAATATGTAGACTTTTTCCTTTAACCTTAGACCTAGACAGAAGTGCAGATTCCAGAACGAGGAACTGAATGTAAGATTTTTACCACCCCAGGACACATTCCAGGTGAAGGACACTCTGCCCTGAATCAAGCCTCAAACAATAGGCCCACCTATGGGTGGGAGAGGCCCAAGGCAGGAAGACACATTCCTGACTACAGATAAAGATGCTGCCACCTAGATGCGGCTATAGCCGGAAAAAGTAAAGATGGTTAATCTGAAATGGCAGGATAGGACACAATGACATGGTAAAAACCACATTTTTGAGAAAAATGAGTGTGCAGAGTGATTTTCACATGACTCTAGATCATTTGGGCTGGATTCCTCTGAAATGTTCCACTGTTCTTGGTTACCCCTCCCTCCCTTGGTCTTCCCAGTGCTATGTTCAAAATTTGTAAAACAACCAATCATGTGTAGCTGCCCGAAAGTGCAACCAATCATGTGTAGCCGCTCAAAAGTGCAACCAATCATATGTAACCATGCCAAAATTTCCCAATCTCCCCAACCCCTACCCATAAATATCCCAAGTTTCCTGGGTTCTGAGTCGGAACCTCTATCTCCTTCGTGAGCTATGTTCCGGCCCGAGGGCCCTCATCATTAAACCTCCTCTGCAATTGCATCAAGAAGGTCTCTCGTGTGTCCTTGGGTTCGTGCAGGTCCGGACTTGGGTGAGGGTCCCCTTTTGGGGGTCTCTCTCTCTCTCTCTCTCTCTCTGCCTCTACTACCCTCCTGGCTCCCCTCCCCATGCCTCAATAAACTCTATTCTATACTATACTGGTGTGTGATTGGTCCCTCCCGGGAAGAGATGCCTCTTCATGGGCCAGCTGAGACATCCCCTTCCCTATACCTCTCCAAACATCCACAGAACATACTCTCTTTATCTCTTTATCTTTTTATAAACACTTCATTGGTGCCAAGACTTGGATACAAAAACTTCGGGAATCGCTGTGCTGCCGGATGTTGCAGACCAACGCCTTGTGGCCTGCCTCTACTGCTGCTGCAACTGCCTCTACACCAAGTGGACTCCATCGTTACCTGTCATCACCGACCAACACCGACCGAGTAAATTTCCACCGCTGCTGCAGACTAACTTTTGCTGCGGCCCACCACGTGGTACTCTGCCACGTGGGTTAGACAGCCAGACAGGCCCACACAGACCTCGAAGTTCCATTTTCCTGATACCAGACTGCATAAGCCTGCAAACACATACTGGCATATTGATTGGTAAGGAGATTCCAATTGGTGGGAGGGACCCTAGATGCCCAGATAAGGCCTGGTCAGCCTTCCCTGGGCTGAGAGGTGTTGGCATTTGTCTACCCCAGTCCCTATGACTGGCCTCCTAGCTAAGCTACTACTTAGGACATTGGCCGCTGGCTGACTTTGCCCCCCTCGAAACCAGTTTACAGTCTCCCTCCCTGCTCTGAGCTCTTGCAGCTGCCGGAAATCCTGGTACCAGGTTAAACTGCTTTTGGTGATCTCCAGGAGTTCGACTAGGACCCCAGGTAATCTCGTGATGACCTGATTATCTAGGCAGTTGCCTGATTTCTTACTGCCTTTCTATCAGGACGCCGATAGGAATAGCTCGGTAACACACCCCCCCACCCGTCACCCAATGGGCGCTACATGGTCTTTGGCCGCACCCCCAGACACCCCACTGGATTGTCTCTTTAAAAACCTCAGATCTCTAAAATTAACGCCTGATTTGAGGCCTTCCAAATTGATACATCTCTGCAATAAAGTCTGGATTTGGTATCCTCTAGATAATGGTTTAAAATGACCACCTAATGGCACGCTAGACCCAGTCATTTTAAAGGGTCTTCATACATACTGCCAGCAGTCTGGTAAATAGAAAAAATTCCCTATATCCAAGCATTCGTCTACTTTCGCTCTAATCCCTCCATGTGTTCTGCCTGTTCCCCAATGATCAGAGTAACCATCCACATGGTCCCAGGAAAGATTTATTGAGCTCAGAGCTAACCCTGCCCTTCCCTGACCCTCGTTCTAGAACTCCCCTTGGGTGAGACACTTTCCCTCTCCTCTTGAGACAGTTTCTTTCTCACAGCAGAGTACCCCAGGCCAGGCCTGGACAGACTGTTCTCTCTTTCTCAGGAGCACTGGCTCCAAGCTCTAGTCCCTAGTGTGTTTCCCCCAGGGGTCAGTCTGCCGCCTGCTGATGTAGGCCTCTCCCCCTCCTCTGTTATTTGTGGCCAACTATGACCATTTAGTTCAGCCAGTTTGCCTGAAGCAGCAGGTTCCAGAACCTGGCTTGCTCTCTTCCCCTCTGGTCCTTAGCTCTGCTCTGGGTCTACTCCTTACATTCTGCCAGGGACCCTCTCTAAGACTTGTTTCCCCACATGCACAACCACCCACACAAAAGGCTTGGCTGCCAGCACAGTTGAGGGAGTCTCTCTCTCTCTCTCTCTCTCTCTCTCTCTCTCTCTCTCTCTGCCTGGGACCTGTAAAGTGAGTGTTAGTGGTGCCTTCTGCCACAGGAGCAGCTAACATGAAAGTTGCTGTGATATGCTTTTCCTTGCCCACTTCAGACTCTAGCTGCCAAAGACACTGGGCAGTGACTTCCGGCTGCTAGTAGGAAGTTCCACCCCACCCCACACCACCCCTGCCACAGTGGACCTGACCTGCAGCACCTGTGGCCCACAACCCCGACCCACCAGCCTTATGATCCTATGCTACTGTTGCCAGCTTTCTTATTCTGGTCCTAGCCAAATGTTTCTTTGCTAATACGAGAATGTGCTTTTCTCTACCTACGTAACCTGCCATAGTTACTCAAGATGCTTTCCTATCCTGTCTTAATAGATTTTTACTACTGCTATTAAATTCTATTCAGTTACAACCAATCCTTATGGCTCTCAATCTTGTCAGAAGTCTGCTAATAATATATTTAAGTTTATGGCCGACAGAATTCCCAAAGTCTGTAACAGTTAACCCAAGATGGTTTCAGAAGACTTGGACACCTAGAAGATACAGCCTGGATTGTATGTAATGATACAGTCACTAACAAACGCAGTGAACTAAACTGGATGCTCTGAGTCAAATGACTTGTCTAAACTAAGGTAAGTCATTTCTCATGTCACACGTATCCATTCCACAGAAAAAAAGCCCTGCGTCTTTTGCGCTTGTAAACCAAGCTGACTTCGCCCAAGAGACTATGGAGACCACAGGAACTGTTGGCTAGTGGACTCTGTCATTTTTTAAAATAATATGTAACTGGTAAATTATTGTTTACTCTTTCTCAGACTTCTGACTACATTGACAGTTAGGATTTCACAGATATTATCTGTTACCTCATTACCTAAACTCAGTTGCCATCAATTAAATGCTTCATATTTCCTCTTCTTGCTATGCCACTGTCCTAATATTATGAGTTCCTATAAACTAGCCTACCTCTAATAAAACATTCCACTATAAGATCCAACAGAGGTTCATCTTAAAGACTGCTTGTGTTGTTAACTCATGCTGTTATCTCTTTTGTAAACTTATAAGCTACAGGAAACCCACTCAGATCTATCTTTCATGGACCAAATAGACACCATCTGGATAAGTATATCTGCCTAAAGTTCCCACTTACCTATTCCAATGGGTGGGATCCCTCTGGGTTTCAAATGTACAACTTAGAAAATTTTTCTTTCCCCCAAATATACTTAATCTTATTCCCTACATCTTGTCAAGTCCAGGCACATCCAGAACAGCTCCAGAGAAGCAACCTCCAGATGTTCTATCTCCTGTCACATACACAGCTGCTTCTACTGGACCTGTTCCTTCTGACCTATCCTCAGATGGCTCCATAAACCCTGGACAGCAGGAAACAGTCAACTCTCCTAAGACTGAACAAACATCCCCCATACCCATTCTTCTAGGGTCCCCCTAGAGACACATCACCCCCAACGCCAGCAGGAAGTAGCCAGATATCACGATGACCCTATTCCTGCTTCACTGTCACCTCTTTCTAATTTTTCTTTTTTAATTAAACCAAAATCGGGGAATGTTAGTATTCTGTCTAAACTCCACCTCCACAGTTACCTGGCAACAGCCAGGTATGCTCCTCCCCACAGTTACCTGGCAACCGCCAGGTAGGCCTGGTCCACTATAAAAAGGGCTGCTTGCCCCCTCCTTTCTCTCTTAGTCTCTTACTCTCTTGCTCTTATCCTCTTACCCTCTTGCCTCTCTGTCCCCTCCCCCTCCTCTTCCTCTCTCTCCATGTGGTCATGGCCAGCCTCTACTTCTCTATCTCTCTCTCTCTCTCTCTCTCTCTCTCTCTCTCTCTCTCTCTCTCTCTCTCTCTCTCTCTCTCCCTCTCCCTCCCTCCCTCTACTACCCTCCTGGCTCCCCTCCCCATGCCCTCAATAAACTCTATTCTGTACTATACCAGTGTGTGGCTGGTCCCTCACGGGAAGAGATGCCTCTTCAGGGGCCCACTGAAACATCCCCTTCCCCATACCTCTCCACACATCCACAGAACATACTCTCTTTATCTCTTTATCTTTTTCTAAGCACTTCACCTGGTCTTCTGCATTACTGGATTCTTTCCTGGCCTGTGCTTGCCCCATAGCTATAAAGGATCTGTTTGACCTCTGCTTGTTCAAGTACTATGTCTGAGAACAAAAGCTTTGTCCCCCCTCTGGATTCATCTCCATTATAGATCGCTCTCCTTCCTTCAGTACTTTCCACAGGGAAAGGGTGACATGTTTGTCTGCAGAGGTCGTCAGGAGTAGACGTCTCCTCTTAGGATGGTAAGTTGTCAACTAAAGGACAGCTGCTAAGATAGGTTTCTACCTAGTGTTTGCAGTTATATCTTCCAGCAGCCAGCTGTGTGCACTGGCCTGGCATATTCCTTCTCTAGTCTTTCTGCTAACCAGTGCTGTAAGTAGCCAAAATTTGAGCATCACTGACTCTCACTGTCTCTGACACTGTCTTCTCTTTAGAAAAGAGCCTAATTGCTCTGTTCGTTTTCATGTAGAAATGCCTTTTGAGTGGCTTTCCCTGCTGACAGTCCACCTTCTTGCTGTCTGGCTCTCATCTTTTTCTTTCCTGCTCCATTGCTTTTGGATACTTCTGTGGCCTTTCCATCTGTGGCCAAAACCTTCTGTTCTCTCACCATCCTGAGAATGTGTGCAGCACCATTGGGCACATTGTCACATTCTGTTGTCTTTTAAAATAAGTCTACCTTTGAGCTGTTAGTGCAGTAAGCAGAAAGGTACCTACAGACAAAAGGAGAGACCCTGAAAAGACTCGCAAGTCTCTTAGCATACCCATCATGCTGATGAGCAGGCTGTGAAGCTCCCTAAAGGAACTTGTGCTGCTGGTTGGTTGTTTTGTATACCTATGGTTCAAATCAAAGAATGCTGGATCTTGGGCTTACTTCTCGTATCTAACAAGATCTGCAGATCCCCTAAACAGAGGCAAGCTATTTCCTCTGCTGCTTTTTTGGACTTGGGGAGAACAATCAGGTAGAAATGTATGGCTGCTGTCCATAAAAAGACACACCTAATTTCAACAGATGATGGTGGTACTGGTACAGAAGATATGTTCAGGATGTTCTTATACCTTAAGATACAAAGATACAAAGAACAGCTGCTGGCCCTGGTAGTTGCCATACTCCCTAACCACCACTGACTGGAAAATGTATGCCTCATTGAAGTATGATTGTCTGTTGCCCATTGCCTTTTCCATAAAGGAACTATAACCTGGGCAGAAGCAGCTGAAAGCTGAGGGAGCTCTCATGTCAATCAATTTCAGGATAAGCAAGTGCTATTTTTTCTCTGCCAGGCACCTCCCTGAGACTGCCTTTGCTTAGCAACAACCTCTGTTTTTCACAGCAGCTTCTCCTCAAGCCTTAGCAGTGACTCTAGACCTTCCAGAGGGTTGGAAGCCTCGTGGAGTTAGGTGGAATTGAGGGAAAAACCTCCCAAAGGATGGAAACTCTTGGGGTTTCTTCAGCCTCAAGCATTAAGGCTGGATTTAAGGATTGGGCCACTAATGCTGTTTAACATAAGGGGCTGGTACCCACATTGTATCATTGGGTCTTAGGGACCTGATATTGCTCAGGAGAGCAAGGATAACCACAGATGTATTCAGGATATAAATCTAGCCCTAGTACCATCAGTATCATCAAGATGTCTCAGGAAATTCATTTTCCTAGAGTAGGGAATCTTTGAATGTGCTCTCAGGACACTGGAAGATAAAAAGCAGGCAGGGTACAATTCTCTGCAATATATAAACTCTGAGGTTTAGTTCCCTAGAGATCAGCACGGTAGTCTTCAGAATTTTCCAAAGCTTAAGGTTTTCCAAATCCTCTCAGTTAGCCTGGCATATCAGGTTCACAGGCAGTGCCTAGGCTTAGATGGTGAGTTAATCTCAGCATCTCTGTTATTATGAGAGCTTCAGGGACCAAGCATAAGCCATGTTATCTCTGCAGACTATGGTTCCTATGTTGCATTCCTACCATACACCAGGGGTAATACAGAGGGAACCCCTATAAATGTGCACTGAGCTTCACTTGGTCCGATAAGGTCGAGGCAGAAAATTCAGTCAACACCAGTGTATACTGTATTATTCAACCTTCCAGACATTGCAGCAAATTTGGGATGTGTGTGCTTGTGTGGCACCTGTGAAAATTCATGATGGTGAGCTGTACATACACATACATTCTATGTATGCTCCACTGATTGTTCTCTTCCTTGGTCTTTATCTCCTAGAGTGGCATGGGATGCCTGTTAACATTTTGTCTAAGCTCTGCCTCACAGTTACCTGGCAACACCCAGGTGTGCCTGACTCACTATAAAGAGGGCTGCTTGCTCCCTCCTCTCTCTCTTGCACTTCCCTTTTTACTTCCACTGTCCTCTCACGGGTTCCACCCTCTCTCTCCATTCCCCTCCCCACTCTCTCCATGTGCTCATGGCTGGCCTGGCCGCTATTTCTCTGCTCCTCTTCTCTTTCTCCCTCTCTCCCTCTCCCTCTCCCTCTCCCTCTCCCTCTCCCTCTCCTCCCTCTCCCTCTCCTCCCTCTCCCTCTCCTCCCTCTCCCCCTCCCCCTCTCCCTCTCCCTCTCCCTCTCCCTCTCCCTCTCCCTCCCCCTCCCCCTCCCCCTCCCCCTCCCCCTCCCCCTCCCCCTCCCCCTCCCCCTCCCCCTCCCTCTCCCCCTCCCTTTCTCTGTCTCTACTACCCTCTTAACTCCCCTCCTCATATCCTGAATAAACTCTTTTCTATACTATACCATCATATGGCTGGTCCCTTAGGGGGAAGGGACCCCTGCTGAAGCACCTTCTTCCCCCATACCTGACTACACTGCCACCAAAACATATCCCCTCTCTTCTAATCTTTTTATAAACACAACACCACCTAACAGTGAGATATAGTCTGGGGGCAGATTTGTTACAGCTTAGGACAATACCTCCAGGATTTCCCAAGATTCTTGAAGTGGCCTCCCTTAGGCTAATGCATGACTTTGAACCTTTTTGGAAAGCCCAGAGAATGTGCAGTGAGAAATACAATTAAGAAGAAGTGGACAGTGGATGTCACACTCCTCCACAGTTCTGGAGAATCTTATATCAGATTGAATGAGAAGAGATATGTTAAAGTACATAATAAACTGTAAAGACACAGAAAGATGTAAAATTGAATACAATTATTAGGGTACAATAATACAAGCAGATAGTCACCTCTTACTGGCGGTGAAGCTGAAAAACCCCTGAATGTCCAATTCCAAGTCACCCATGCATGTAATAAATGAAGTACTTACATCAAGGCCAGTGACTTATCTACCTGGTAGGACATTTTTATTTCTCTAACATGAGGAAACATTGAACTGTGTTAGAAGAACATGACTCACAAAAGAATAATAAGGAGGACAAAAATTAGGAATATCTAGTTTTATCAGAGTGATGAAAGATGGAATAAATTGGACACCTAAAAATATCTCACAAAAGAGTTGGCAACACATATATTATTGTCCAAATATAATTATCAGCAGATGTTAAGTAAAAAAAACAAAAGCATAACCTATCTAAATGTAACTCACCCTACTGTCTTTTTGTTACATAAGTTAAAATAAAGTTAATTGCAATGTCCAGGATGATGATCACATAAATTGTTGTTAGCTTGCTACTCACATTTCCATTATATTCAGTACACTGAGGTTGTGTTATTCTTAGACATAAGGCCTAAATCGGAAGTGTCCAAAGTGGCTCCCATGATCTATCTCCATGTATTCACTCAAGAACTACTATGACTTGGCAACTCAAAGAATTACCAGTGGTAAAGTGTGGGGAAATTGCTGCCAGTTAAACCATGGCATCCCAGTGATGACAAGACATATCTCAAGCTTGGAAACTATTAAGGTATCCTCAGCTCAGGCCTTTCCAAGACCAAGTTCTCAGCATAACAGAGGTTTATTTACCCCAGAGGAAAAAAGGGCAGGGGATAAGAGAAACAGGCAGGAGATAGAGGACAAGAGAGAAAGGTAAGGGGACCAAGAAGAGGGGCCATGGATACTTGGCTGGGAGGGACAAAGGACTGCCTGTGGATAGAGAGGAGACCAATATGGCCCATAGGAAAATGTCCCTTTATGAAGGTAAAGGGGGAGGAGCCTTAGGATGAGGCATTTAATTGTAATTGGGTATGTTAATTAGGTGAGCCAAGAGGGCCTTTGATTGCTGAACTTCAGTACTTTGATAGCTGGACTGTGGTTGTCAAACTCAGAAGGAAGACAGGGTCAAACAAAGAAATAGATAATGGTGGCCAGCAAGTTTTAACAAAGCAAAGTGAATCTGGGAGGAGGGCAAGGCCTCCGAGTCCCTTCACTGAGTTCACAGCTAGAGATTTGCGTATGCACTTATAGCCAACTTTCTTCATATGTAAATTAGGATTAGAGAAGCAGCTCTCCCCAAAGGAGTTGTCAGTTTCAATTTATCAAAGACAGTGGGCCATAGAGGATGGGGCTTGTTTTGTTTATTTCGTTCAGTTTTAATACCACCACAACATTGTTCTATGGATACCGTTTAGGAACAGTGATGCCAGGAAATTGTGGAATAGGTAGGAGCTAGTGTAGATGGTGATTGCATTAAGGAGGTAGTGACGTCTAAGAGAATGGAGTATATAATATATAGATGGGAACTGATGGCTGTTTCTGATGGATTATGTGCACACAATGCAGAAGATGTCAAGGATGAATTGAATGTTTGTTTATGAAGACAAAGAAAACTAGAAGAATTGCATGTTCTCTTTGGAGTTTACATTGTCTTATTCTCTTGTGCTAAGAGTTGAACCTAAGGCCTTATATCTAAGCATGTAGGTACACTAGGAGTGCATGCACTCCTTAATCCTGGGTTTATCTACTTAGATCACAAGAAAAACTTGTTTTAAGAGCACACAGCCCTACATCGAAGATGCTCATTGAATAGGTATCTCCTCCAGTGATTCCGAATTCCTATACTCAGTTATAAGGTTAGCCTAAAATTGGACTTCAGGTGATTTTTACATAAAAGGAGTCCATTGGTACATTACTGTGTTTTTTAAGATAAATAGTAATGATACTGGTTTGAATTCCATCATATGTTAGAAATTTCCCTGACCACAAAAGAGGCAATAGACTGTTGAGATTCATGGGGAGGTAAAAGTCAGAGAAAAACATTTGCCTAAATTGGTTATGTTTCCTACTTCTGGGCCTCTGTGTTGTGGTTGCAAAGTCATTAGATCCACAATGTACTGGTACAGTTAACTTATCTTCACCCTCGGTGGGCCAGTGCAGGTCCCACCAGAAATCTTTTCCAGCTGGCTTCCTAGATGGGCTTCCTGTGTGGCAGGTGTTCATAACAGAACATGCACACATAGCACATTCATTCTCTGTATGTGCCATAATTCTATTATTGATTTCCCCTCTGCTAAGTTGGAAACTTCTTGAGAGCAGGAAGTGTTTTTCTATTTTGCTCACCGTTTAATCATCAGCATCTAAAACAGTGACTGGATATCCTGGGGCCTCGGTAAATAATGGGGAGTGAATAAGTGTGGTTTCACATCAGGTCCCAAGTATAATTCATTTCCCCCTCATGAGTGGAGATTCTTGAATCCTTAATTTCTCCAGTGGTTTCTGGTGACCCTGAGGAACAAATGCACCATAAAGAAGATAAAATGATTCAGACAAATATTTTCACTGAAAAAAGAAAACCTTCCTTACCTA
This sequence comes from Arvicanthis niloticus, assembly GCF_011762505.2. Lineage (NCBI taxonomy): Eukaryota > Metazoa > Chordata > Mammalia > Rodentia > Muridae > Arvicanthis > Arvicanthis niloticus. The sequence continues at coordinate 79,925,686 of NC_047665.1, read as the reverse complement.
GACCCAAATGTTGGCAACAACAACAAAAAACAATGTATTGAATGCCTTTTTTAAACTCTCGGCAGAGTTCTGATGTTTCAAAATCATGTTTTAACATCCTGGTGTATGAGTAGTTTGAAGACAGAATTTTCATAAGCCTTTCATACTAGAAAGCAGTGGTCATTGAGTAATGGGAATTTAACAGGACCCAGGCTTGTCCCTCAAGGGACACTTGACACTCTTGATTATAAGAATTGTTGGTAATTGGTCTATCTATGTGGCTAAACTGGATTATACATCAGTTGGTAAATTTGCATGAGTGGGCCAAATATTTGGGTATCCCAACTCTGTGCTTTTGTAAATCTTACTAAAGTTAAGGAAAATGGACACTCTCAGGGGCAGTCCAACCAGCTAGCCTCCTTCCAAGTGGTGGTCACACTCTTTGAATGCACCCTGTAAATGAGTCATACAGCAGACCAACTGCTTCTCAAATGTATTTTTAGACATGACACAACTTACCTTATTAGTGCACAGGGAGGCTATGCTGGTGGAAGGAGATGCAGAGAAGGTAGGTCATGTAGGGAAATGTGTAGAATGAGAGACATTGCTGAGCTGGGTTCCTGAGCTACTGAGCTAGAAAGACTTCCTCGTTTGACAGTTCAGGCCACGCCGCAATCTTGCTAAGTGTGTACATTCTATTCACCAAGGCTGGGGATTCTCGGAGGCTCCCTCTACCAGTTGCTGTGAATTCTATCTCGCGAATTCCTACTAAACAATATTTCATAACAGGGAATGTTGAGATCCTAATACAAATCCTGCTAGGACTTCAGCATTTGGAGCCATGGTCCTTCCATTATCTAAGTGAAAAAGGACAGGGACTAGTGGCAGTGGAGGCAGAGAGTACCTGCAGGATTTGTGAAAAAGCAGCATTGATGTCCCTGCCAGGGGTGGCAACAAGCTTGTAATGAATTTACTGTCCTTGTGCTGTTGTTGTTTGGGTGGGCAATTACTTCTGACTAGTGAATTACACTGTGGAATATTGATTTTCTTGTTCAGAACGAAGGCTAGGCGTATAGTTTGCCTGACCCTCTTACATGCATGCTGTGCCAGCACTGGCTTAGCAGATAAGGATTGCTTCCCACTGGGAGAGGGAGTAGAACCTATCCAGAGTCCAAGTTTAAAAAAAAAAAAAAAAAAAAAAAAAAAAAAAAAAAACACTAATGAAAAAGATAAAGTCACTACTCCTCCCACCGCCCCGCCACACACACACACCCTGTCCTGTGGCTCCAACATTTGAGAGTGTGGGATGAGCTATGTTTTATTAAATCAAATGCGTGTCTTAATAGACATGAGGAAAACTGTGTTGATTCGATTTCTGTTGGCGCCATGTGGGTTATGATCTGTTTGGATGACAGGAAGGTCCAGTAGTTATCATGAACAAAGCCCCAAATACATTTGTTTTAATCAAAACTTGTGTAATTGTCAGATGTAGAATCATTACTAAGAGGAGCCAGTCAGCAAAAAAGGAGCTTGAAGGTCAAAGTCTAGGCAATAGAATGAGAGCTGCAGGCTTGATTTCTCGGTACTTAGATTCTAGTCCACACCGAGCTTTGGGGGCAATTTGGAAGGACATACTGTTTGCTTCATAGTATTCACATATCAAAATATATTGAGTGATTTTTTAAAAAAAAATTCTATATTTGGGAAATTTGAGTAATCCATGAGACCTGTCCAGGGTAAAATTTCACAGTAAGGCTCTCTCTCTCTCTCTCTCTCTCTCTCTCTCTCTCTCTCTCTCTCTCTCTTTCTGGGTAGAGGTGATGCATATGTGTTTGTGGGTACACTCATCCATGCAGGCACATGGAACAAAAGGTTGACATGAGCATGCTTTTCCTTAATTGGTTCTCCAACTGTTTTCTTTTAGAGAATGGGTCTCTCGCTGAGCCTTGAGTTCACTGTCTCAGACTTCAGCTAAGCTGGTTGGGTAGTGTGTCTCTGGAATTACTCTGTGTCCACTTCAATCCCTAGTGCTGAGGTTATGGATGCTCCTGGCTAGGTCAGGATCCCCCTGCTTGCCCCCCAACCCCTAGGTTTTCCTGGAGACTAAAATTCAGGTTTTCACCTGTACTTCAAACATGGAGCCAGCTCCCCAGCAGCAAGCAGTAAGGGCTCTTAACTTGAGGACCTGTGGGTGAGTCTGAAGTAGCCCATAAATCGGCCTGAGGCTAGACAATGTACTCCGTGTATTTTCTTGTGTGGATACTTCGTTTCCTTCTCTTTGGATTCTAAAAGAGCAGACACATATCCAAAGGTATGCAAGACACTAATTATTATGTCACGATGCAGCAAAAAGGGCAGGTCAACGTGAGCAGATCACTGTCACACGCCTCACAAAGCCAATGCCCACAGAGGTGTAGATCTGGTTTCAAGTGGGGACTTTTATGATTCAGGGAAATAGGTGTCAAGTGTGGAAGGACACAGAAAGTGGCCTGGGGATTTCTGCTGCCAGAAGATAACTTTTGGTTATGTGTTTTGCTTACATTTAGAATTGAACCAGCAATATGCAAACAGCAATGTGTCCGGTGCAAACAAATGTAAGCTAGGCCTTTGAACACAACAGTTGTCCCAGTGATATATGACCTACTATTCCATATATGAGGGATGGGAATAAAAGGTGTCACATCTTGGAAGAATTAAGTAATTAAGTAACTACAGTTTCTGTGTCTCTGTGTCTCTATGTCTCTGTGTTTCTATGTCTGTCTCTCTGTCTCTCTTTCACACACACACACACACACACATACACACACACACACACACACACACACACACACACACACAGCATGAGCATTAATTAAGAATATTTCTTATCCCAGAGCCTTTCTTCTTTCCTCCCTGGTCTAAGGAATCCTGAAGTCTGTTTGTCTTGTGCCATGTACAGGGTAGATTTGTAATAACATCTTTTGCTGTTTTAGAAAAAGCTTCTCTCTATTATTAGGCAATGCTCCTTTCTGAGTAGTGCAGGATTTGTCTCCCAACTTCTTAAGGAGCCAGTTCAAACATCTGCAGAATAGCTACTATGATTCTATGTTTTCCATTCTGAGAAGCCATCCTAGAGGCAAAGACAATGCATTTGTTGTAGAATTTGTCCAGACTTGCACCCTCCATTTGCATAGTTTTAAAGGGCTGCTTTCCAGAATTTTGTCTTACAGAAATCTTACAAAAATCCAAAGTCATTTAATATTGCATTTTAAAGTTAGACAAGATCTTCCATAACAACATCTTATATAAAAGATGAAAAAAGGGAACCCAATAAACTAGTGATGTATCTGGATAGTAGCCTAGCTCTACACATTAGCAACTCAATATTATATTCAAAATGCAGCATCAATATTCAGGAATTCTGAAATTAAAAAGTCACTGGAACAGCATAAATGCTATGGCTACTCTAGGAAATTTTAATAAAATATATGATAGATGCATAGAAATGTGAATATTTGTTTAAAAGACATTAACAACCTTCAAAACATAGAGATGAACTCATATTTTCACCATATGGCAGAAGAAATTATTCAAGTTATTTGCCGGCTTGCATGGAAATAAAGTCAATATTCAAAAACTAAGGCCAAATCATGTCACCTTCATAAAGGTTGCTGTACCAGAATGCATCAGACATAAATCAGAAGGGCTGATCTTAACTTGAGCTCAGAAACTAAGGGGTCTTGCCTACCAAGGTTCCATTCACAGGATGCAGGGCATGAAGCCGGACTCATACAGCTGTAGGAGATGAATGCAGAGACTTGGAGAGTCCTCATTCACTAATCATGAGGACATTAATTTGCATGTATTGCCTTACAAGAGGATGAAGTCAAGTGCTCATGGAGATAATGTTTAAATTAAGAATAGAGAAAAGGAAGATCTAACACTTTGAGTGGCTTGATTGGATAGCCAAGGGATAACAGGAAACACTAACCACACAATCAAATACCAATGAACAAGGTCTGAGTCAAATCAGCTCTGGAATTTGGCTTAGAATGTTCAAATCTGTAAGTTGAAAAGAGATGGTCCTTATTTCCTTTATCAGACACCACTGATGCCAATTGTTTTAAGCTGATTGTCTGCTGCAGTCAAATGACAGACACATTCGGCCAGCAGTTCTTACCACCCTGCACTGTGGTTTGCATGAGAAGAGATGGCTGGTTCCTTACAACCCTCCCTTTTCAAATACTGTTCTCTTTCTGTCACAAGTTATTTGCGTTATTTGTGTCACAAGTTAGCTTATTTGTATTAACAATTGTAATACCAGCAAATTCTCCATATTTTGCTGAACTCACACTCTACACTTGTTAGTCAAACATAGTAGGTGCTTGTGATTGATGTGAGTGCTACCGTGGTCCCATCAAAACTCAAAGTCCAGGAAGTAGAACATAAAAACGAGAGAGGCCTGTGGAATGTCCTAACGCTTGGGCAGATTTGGGTGCTATTTCATCTGCTCACTCGTCTGTTGTTTGAGGAACAATAACTGGCATTCAGCAGTACCAGGCACAGCATACAATGCGACCACTACCGCACCACTGCTTATGGACACTGCCTGGAATTGGGACAGTCTCCTGATCTGAGGGAAGACCTCATATTAACAAGTGTTTGCCATGCTTGGAAGTAGATATTCAGGCTCACTGGGGTAGAGTATATGTGTAGGAGACTCATTTACAAGGGCTGGAAAGACGTTGCACATTTGTGTGTCTGGATGAGAGCAGCTGTTCTGTTGAAGGATGGACAATATTCTATAGGAATAGTTGGTGAAAATGTTTAGGTTTTGTTCCTCTACAGCTGTCCTCTCTGCACCCTTAGAGGCTGCCATGGCATAGTAATTTGCTTTTCCCTGATTACAGTTTCCCAATGGGACACCCTAGTGTTGAAGTGGATGGAGTGGTTCTTAAACACGATGGCAACTTTCTCTGAGTCACACGTAGGCCAATATACTTGAACTTATATTCTATTTGGTATGAAGAAAAAACTCACCATGGGTTCTATTCTGGGTAATTGTTTCCACACATTTTAATAAGCACTCTACCACATTCTTGTTTCCAGCAAAGGAAGGCCTTAGGGTTGTCCCAATCAGCTCCTCTCGGCTCCTGATAAATTCTAAATTTACAAGAAGGCTTAGGGAAGAAAATGCCATCCACTGTGAATTTCCTAAGCAATTTTGGGCTCATGGGTCTGTTGACCAGAGGAGAAGAAACTTTCACTTCTAAGACATCTCAGGGAGATCTCCTGCCTGGAAAACCCATCAGTCGTGAGTAAATGGTCCTCCAAGAACATTCTCCTTCATAACCTGATCACCAAAATACCCACAGGCAAAAGGAACATGAGTTGACAGTGGTAGGCTTGAGCTGTACTCATCAGTGACAGCTGACAGTGCTGGCCTTGGCTGGCATTAACGCAGGGCATGGTGGGCATAGGTTGGCATGAGCCATGATTAGTAACAAGAGTATTAGTAATGTCAGATAGTAGTATTAAGGTGGCTATTCAAAGGTACCTAGTAGTTGCATGTTTGAAAGAGAAAGCTATTCAAGCAGAGGCTGGCAGCTGTCTTGTCTCATTCAAGTTAGGGGAGTGTGTCTTTGCACATCTCTTTAGGGGAGATGTCTGGCTTCTGCTTTAGAAACAAGAAAGCCACCTGTGCTTTCTCTCCTTGATTCTAGTGAGCTGTGATCTGTAAGCCAAATCTCCAAGTGTGGACAGAGCTGTAGGAGGGACAGAAAAACCCCACTTAGCACTTTCATATTTTTTTGCCTCCCATAATTAAGAAAGTACTGGTTTTATTTCTTGGAGCAGTTTTACACTTAGAAAAAAATTGAACGCACTGTGTTAACAGAAAGCAATGGGTCTGTGTCTCTGGGCCCACCCCCAAAGTACTTCCATATATAAATAAATAGCTACAGGCTCCCAGAATAAGATCCCTATGCTTTCTTGGTTGCAGAAGGACACTGTTTTGAAAATAACTCCCACTTTCTTTACCTACTGCCTACTGCTGCTGATAAATCTTTCTCTCCCTTTAATTCCTGCCCTGCCTTTTCACCTATACTTTTCATGCTAAGAAAATGCAAGGCCCCTTACTTCCAGTGGTTCTGGGTCAGGGGGATGGGTAAGATCAATGCAAACCAAGTCTATGAGACTTAGGCAGACTATTTATTCCACATGCTGTTGAGTTGTCTGGTACCTGGAGTTACCTACCAGTGGAGGGTGTAGTTAGGCCACAGTGGAGCAAAGAGACATAAAGTGAGTAGTCCCAAGTCAACATTGCTAGTGGGAGCTGGAAATGCTAGCATTCTTGTTAAATTTCCTGACTCTCTCGGGCCAAGCTAAACCCTGAAATCACAAGGACAGTAATTCCTGATGGGTCAGCCAGATACCTTGTTCCCAACTCACAAGCAATCTTCTGTGTTTCATTTCTAGAATCAACCTTGGAATTATTTGAATCCCATTCTATTAAAATCTTACTTTTCTCTTAATTTATGGTTATAAGTGAAATTTGGGTGTCAGTGTTGGTGGTAGCAGAGATGGAAGGCAGTCTGTTCTCAGAACATTAATTTGTAAGATTTGGGGTTATTTAATACACACCATGATAAATGTCTCTCTTCTTTTAACTCCTGCCTTGTCTTTTCATGCATACTTAACAAGAGTTTACACATTGGAATTAACTGTCATGAATAACTTGACCATTTGACCCACAAAGAAACCGAAGGAAGAACATCAGAATAGTAATAGCGTCCGACAAGACTCTCTGAAGGTACTGAAGGCAAGGTTCTCACAAAATGTTGGCTCTCCTTGCATCCACAGGGAGAATGGAGGTAGTTCAAACTCCACTGTCTTATTAGCAGAACACTTGCCAAGGCAAGCTCCTGTGCATCTCAGGAACGTTGCAACACCCCCCAGCCCCATCCTTCAGCCAGCCAGGCAGATTCACCTCCCCGCCATTACCAAATAAGGTATCACACCAGGTGAAGAGGGACATGGAACACTTTTTAATGTCAAGTCAGAGACAACCCATCCCTCCCCTATCCCCCAATCCCAGTTTCCCTCATCACATCCAGGACCCCTCCCCGAGGCCTCTCTGGTCCCCAGACTTCAGGGGAGGAAAAAAATGGTTACCTAAAAACTGCATTTTTCTTCTCTTTCATACACACTCACACGAAGGTGAAAAATTAAATAAAATAAACCAAGAGGATTAAGTTCTCCAGTAGTCACAAAGGCATCAGGGATTCCCACAATGGGCTAAAGCAAGTGATTACTGTTGGTTTAGTTGTTTCAGTTGCTTGCTGTCCGTTAATGCCCCAAGGTGTGATGGAGAAGCCAAGCAGGCGGCCTCCTCCTCAGAGAGCCACACCTGGAAAGATGCTGCGCCTGGTATTAGTCATTGTTTCTGTTGTCCTTTCTGCTTTGTAGAAATGTCTCTGACATGTAAATAACCCAAGGAAAAAAAAAAAAAAAGGAAGGAGCTGATTACACAATTACCGGTAAACTCTATCATCTTTTAGAAGATCAACACACAGCTAACGCCATATACAGCATGCAGTAATGTCTGAGAAGGACCCTGCTGAGAAAAAAAATGGCTAGAACTCTAACAAAAAAAATATATGTATATATATATACTGTATAATATATGTCATCAAAAGAAGCATAGCCAACAAACCAAGATAGAGTGCAGACCAACCTTTCGTGTCTAAGTATTGTATAGATAGCATAATACTGTCTGCAAGAGATGAGGAGGAGTCTGTAACGCTGGTGGAGGTGTTTGTTAAATCACATGTGTTTCTGGTGGATTTGCCAAATCCTCACCAGGTGGCTGGTGCCTGGTGTAGGGTCCACCAGTTGTAAACTTAGGTAAGAAGTATACACTATTTGCTTTTAATACTTAATAAACACACTTCCCTTCACCCTTGCCTGTGTATTTTTAGTTTTGTCTCTTGTTTTTGCCCTAAGTTCTAGACTCATATCAGAAAATATAATTAATAAAATGAATAATGAATCAGAATCCCTTATTATCCATGATGTCCATGTGGTCAAATGAAAAAAAACCAAAGCTTAAAGGTATCTTTTGTGACTGTTGCTTGTGGGGTTATGGTGCTGTCGGGCTGTCTTCTTTCTTTCTTTCTTTCTTTCTTTCTTTCCTTTTTCTTTTGTTTTTTTTCTTCAGATTCCACACTTCATGACACACGCCACCGTCACGCAGCCCACGAAAGGGCCCTCCGTGGCACATCTAGGCCCCTCTTTCTCACTCTGTGCTTGTGTCTATAAACCGATGAAATTTGGGATGGCCGACTCCAGAATGTTCCTTGGTGGGGCACTTTAGTGGGCAGAGTGGCTGTGCCCTTGCCCACCCTGGCAACAGAGAGGTCACACAGTGCAACTTGTGGGTGGGCCCAAGCTAGGTGTGCCTTCTTCCCATTTGGGAAAAGAAAGAAAACTCAGCGGTACCGAAATATCTGCAAGGCAATTTTCAAATTTCCTTTTTAAAACATTTTTTCCCCTTTACCACAATATGCTTTGTCCCCCTCCCTTGAATTTCTGTCTCATTGGCTGTGATTCTCTGAATTTCATTTGATTCTGACTTGTTGCTTCATTTTGCAGTGCTGTTGTATTGAGATGCGGTGGCAGCAGCTCTCCCCAGCAGGGAAGGGGCACTCACATCAAAATTTGAGGAGCAGGTGTAAGACCAGAAGAGGGAGGAGCCAAATGCAGCCTGCCCTCCTAGACGTCCCATTGTTGACCTCACTGACAGCACCCGGGCCTGTGGAGAGAACACACATGTCATGAGCTACGTGCTCCAAGACAGTGAAAGCTCCTGACCAGTCACTTGGTCTGGCTTTACTTCTGCTGAGGCTTTCCTCAAACAAACTTCTGGGCTAGTTTGGCTCTTGGGTCCAAGGACTTCCATGAAAGAGGAAATAGTGATTATTGAATGGTACATAAGGTCAGAAATCAGATGCATTAGACACATAATGAACAGGGATGAGGCCTCTGATTGGACCTGCTCTGATCTGCTCTGGTACATTGAATTTTTCAGAGCTATTTAGAACTGGTAACCATGTTCAGTCCCTGTCCTCACCTGAACACTGCCAATACCTGATTGCCCAGCTCATTAGCTCAGCACTGGTGCCACTTCTGGTTAAATCAGACAACGTTCAACCAGGTTTCTTGATTGCACATGGGGTTATCCTGTCCAGTCCTGGAATTTCGGATCTAGCTACTACCAACAAAACTGTATTTCTTGGCCCTTTGAGGTCAGCAGCTGTCCAACTTTATGTTAGCCTGGGTCACAAGAGTCGTACAGCTTCTTGGCAATGTTAAAGCTTCATGCTGAAAAGCCCCCAGGGAACCCTGCTCTGCTCTGTGCCTGGCAGGGAGGTGATCCAGGTAACATGACGTGGAAAGCATTCATGCAGACACAGGGAATGAAGACACATGATCGTAAAAACCCTGGGGACTCACCTTTCAATTGGATGTCACTTAGGCTTAGTCACCCACTGCTCACACCTTCTAGAATCTAACTGCTAGCTTTCTGTCTAAAGTGCCACTAGGAGCACCCTATATTCACTCCTTGTCACCTTCACCCACTTCTTTTCTTCTCACAGAAGAGAGACCACTCCTTGACACCCACGCCCCTTGAAAAGAGGTTACATTGCTATGCTTTGATGGAGTCTGAACCACTCTATTCTTCCCACTTTGTCCTTTGCCTCTGACTTGTCTATGAGACTTTATATACAGTCTATGAGAGCCAGGTTCCATTTCTTCCCTGGTAAGTGAGTGGTCCATTCAATCTTTCTACATGTGTCTTGTCCAACACAATTGAGCATGTGTCGTGTGTACTTAGCCTGCTGGTGATCTATCAGGGCACAGACTGTAGTACAGGGGTCCTTTTATTTTCTATCTCTTTTGCTATCTGAATACTCAGGAATTCAGCTTTAAAGTCCACTCCTCATTCAACTTCAGCATACCCTCATTCAACTCCACCCTCTGGCCAGCTACCTGCCGTGGCTAAGAAGAATGCTAGGTTTCTGAGAACACATGGTGCTCCTCTTTTCTTTCATTCCCTTCTTCCATATTTAACTGAAGGGCAGAAGCCATAATCCAAACAGAATCCAGCAGAGGCCCTGCCAGTCTGCCACATAAGAAAAGTATATGTATGGGTGAACACCTTGTGTCTAACCTGGAACCTCTGTACAATGGTCTGGCAGCTCTGCTGGGTGCTCTCTGATGTTCTTGTTTATTTACATTGGAACAGTCCTCAGAGCTCCATTGCAGTTCAACACTATGTTGGGAAACAGGCCATCTGTAGGGACAGCTCCTAAGCTAGCATACTATAGAAAACAGAGCAGTGCCTGTGAACACATCACCTTCCTAGGAAAAAGGGTTGTCTCAGTAAAATTCCCAGGGCCTTTCTGCTGTTCTTATTCAGGCCTGAGTGACCATGTTCAGACTACCCACTTCCTCCAACTCATGCAAAGACTCTTTCTCCTTCCAGCCCTGGCTGTGTCTTTAGCATCTACAGGAAAACTTGACTTAGCAGGAAATAGACATTCCAAAGTAAGAAGTCTCCCAACACCTGCTGGAAGAGACAGCTGCATGGCTCACCTTCTAAGTCACAGAGTTCAGCAGCTACCACTGCCATGGCTTGCCTGGACATCTCACATTTATCCCTTACATTAATTTCAGAGTAATGTTTCCATCCCTCCAGATTACTCCAGCTGAGTCCTACAGCTTTAACAAAAACGTCTGGATCCTTGGTAGAACATTCACCATAGCAATGTATAATCTGCCTGTTATCTGCCACCTTACGGTGTCTTTCTGCCATGTTTTCTTAAATATTTTTAATCTGGTGCATGTGGGGGCACACACACACACACACACACACACACACACACACAGAGAGAGAGAGAGAGAGAGAGAGAGAGAGAGAGAGAGAGAGAGAGAGAGAGATTGGCATTCCACACATATTTTTTTTTTCTTTTATAAGCTCACATTCTCTAGCCCTTGGTCTGAAACAAACTTCATTTAATTCACTCCTATTCATTTTCAACTTCTACTCTGAATTCCCATGGTATAGACAATACTCCTTCATTCTATCAGTAATATATACATTCTGAAACATTCTAATTCTCCTTATTTGTCCAACATGTAGTTTTTCCTAAGTGCTATGGAGAGCTAGAACTCTTTCTTCTTCCTCTCTGCTTCTTGTCCATTTGTTTGAGACAGGATCTCCCTACCGAGCTATGGCTGAATTTGAAATCTTAATCCTTGTGCCTCAGTATTCCAGCTTTTGTGGTTATAGGTACATGACATCATATCTGGCTTGCTGTGGCTTCTTAATTGCAGGATACATACCTCACTGACTATGAGAGGTATTCAGTACTTACCACCTACAAGACAAAGCCCTGACTGATGCTGATATTTCCATGTTTACTTTGGGCTTCTGTTTTTTTTCTTTTTTTTCTTTTTGAAACTATACTTGTTTAAAAAAATTAATCCACATAGGAAAAAAAGACAGACTTTTCCCTTATGTCTTGTGTTTTATCTCAATTTCTCTTACAGAAATCCTCACCCTCCCCTTCTCTAACTCTGTCCAAGAAAGTCACTGAAAACATCAGGACAGAGCCACTCCACTAGGGAATAAAGCTTCAATCATGGACCAGGATTCAGGACTGCTGGGGATCTATTGAAGTGCCTAAGGACACTCATGAATCAGCTGAGGATTGCCATTTCCTTTGGAATTTCTAGAAACTTTACTTTTGCCCCTTGAATTCTGTTTTCAAATGTTGCTCCCCACCAGCTTAGATCATGAATCTGCAGGGAAGGGTGAGGTCCATGTTTAACCCATTTGGGCACTCCTAAAAGCTGGCCTGCCCCACCCAGAGCAAATATGGAGCAAATATGGAGCAAATACCACAGGGAAAGAATGCCATGGGGTGAGGATCTTTGGTACAGGCAGACATAAGCCACAGTCTGCTAAGAGCAAGGCCTTCTTCCAGTAGATGCTAGGGAAGTGACAGCTTATCCCATCTGTCTGGTGACACGGTCACTCAGATGAGGCATCTGTTCTTCATCCAGCTACGCCTCCATTCCACATTGAATGCCTTTATTGCCACTATCTCATTAGAGAGCAGCAGAGGCCTAAAGAGACTAATTACCAGGACAGTTAGGGTCTCAGAGATCTGTGAGGAGTGTCAATTATCCATCGGAGACATCTGGCTGCCATGAAAGCCTCAAATAAGACATATTTTATTCCTGTCCCAGTGACTCACCAAGAACCTCCCCTTTCCTCCCCAGTCCCCCTCCCTCTCACCAATTTCCTTACAGCTCTGAGTTAAGAGAAGAAGAGAAAGAGATGAGCAAAGGCAGCATGCAAGGCAATGGCCGGAGAAGATTGTTGCATTAGAGAGAGCTTCGTGAGGAAGACAAGTCCTGTGCCAGGATCCCAGAACCCAGCTTCTCTGACTATAGCAAATGCTCATTAGTGCCACCATACGGACCAGTTAAAAGTCGTGCAAGTGGAAGCAATTCGTAGGCTGTGACATCATTGAGAGTGGGGTTAATCTAGCTTAATAGCAGATCAGGGAGAGGTCCTGCCCTGCTAGAATGCTTGAGGGTAAACTTAAAGAAGAAAGCATCTAGATGGAGGTGCAGAAAACTACATACCCCATTTCCACTAAGGCATCAGCTGCCTGAGAAGTAAATATACAAACCTTTCCAAGGGGTCAGGGCTGTAGTTTTCACTTCTAAAAAAAAATTAAAAATAAGCCACTGTTAAGGCAGAAACCAGCTTGTAGGGCTTACTGTGCCCTGAAATGGTCTTGGGAACAAGCCAGAGTTCCTGGCCTAACCCTGGCCCCTTATCCCTCCCTCTACTTATATTGACCATTGTCTATCATCCACAGTGACACCCCTTCCCTTATTTTTATTTATCTAGAAGTGAACTGGATGCAAGGAAGTGTATGGATGCCCATTAGTGTGGACTGCAGACAGAAGCGGAGCCTGACTATACACATGATACTAGCAAGAGACACCTATCCTTTCGAATCTGAGCTAAGTCAAACTGCTTCATAGAATGACTCCCACTGTTTCACTGAATTCTTTGTTCTTAAGTATAGAGAGAGCTGATACAGTAGAATATATATTACAGGTATTTGAGTATGGGTTCCTATGCTAGTTATAAAACGTGGAAGTCTGACTTACATTTAGTTATGTCTTTTGGGAATACTGATGAATCAACTCTTAGATGGCAGAGGAGTCTTGACCGTCAATATATGATATCAAGCTGTCCTTATGAGTCTTTCTCTATGGGCCCCTGAGAAGTGTCATCTGTATCTCAACTCTGAGACTCTCTGGAAGCCCCTGTAAGTACTTAAAGAGAGATGGAGGCTCTTCTATTGACTAGATTATAAAAGGCCCCATTTTTCTTGACTGTAAGCTCTCAGAAGAATATTCAAAGCTCTCTCTCAGAGCTTCACAGCTCTCAGCTCTGGTCAGTTGAGAAGTTTATGGCTTGATTTATCATAATCATTCACCTTTTACTTCTCTCTTTGGTGAGAGACCCATACCATTGTTTGGATCCAGATAGCATATGAAACATTATCAAAGCTTTGTGCACCTTAGGAGTCTCTTTTAGGGGCAGAAATCTTCACATTTAGTGAGACAACAATCTTCGATATAGTCCACCCCAACTATAATTTCCATATTTACAGTAAGATGAATACTTATTGTGCTTCAGTCTCTTAAGCTACCCTTTAATGGCACCAGGCCTGTGATCACCCCTGATTTAAGTGTATGGTCACAACCTTAAGAAGCCCTACTAAATACATAAAAATATGAAAGATGACCTGGTATTTTTCCACTGAAGAAATGTCCCAGGTAAAGCTAAGATGGAAACAGAACGCCAGATATGACAACCACATGTCTTGTGCACTTAGCATGGACTGTCCCTTGGAGTGCTTTGTGGGCCCTTGGAACAGTCCAGAAGCTGAGGAGTGGCTGGTGTATGTGCATCTCTGTACCAAGAGGGAAGATGACTATAAGAAAAGGAAGCCTAGAGAAGTAGGTGTTGGGGATAAAGAAACCATACAGACTTTGCTCCCGGACAAGTGGTGCAAGCTTGTGGTGTCTTATAGGGTATTACCCAAAATGTTGTGGGTAAGTAGCTTCTATATAGACATGGAACTATGAGAAACAGGCATAAAGGGAAGGCATACATTCCTGCTTTAAGAACCATACAGAAAACCTAGATGTATAGCCTTATTGACACTCTCCTCCCTGTCCTGGTGACATCCTATCATTGTGTCTAGCTAGTCCAGACATATGAATCTTGTTAGGACCTCTGAAGCCAATGGTAGCCATAAGCTCTAAGCTTTGAGGGACATCTTAGGTATCAGGAAAAGAGACAAAACTGAGTACAGCTAGACACATCTTTAATCCCAGCACTCAGGAGGTGGAGGCAGGAAGATCTCTGTGAGTTTGAGGCCAGCCTGTGCTACATAGTGAGTTCCAGGAGAGCCAGAAAAATATAAGGAGAAAGAGGGAGAGAGAGAACAAGGGAGAAGGTGAGAGAGAAAGTAAGCAAGAGAGAGAAAGGGAGAGAAAGAGAGAGAGAGAGAGAGAGAGAGAGAGAGAGAGAGAGAGAGAGAGGAGAAGGAGAAGAACAAGAAGAACAAGAAGAAGAACAAGAAGAAGAAGAAGGAGGAGGAGGAGGAGGAGGAGGAGGAGGTCCTGTAGAGGACCCAGATACAGATAAATACAATTCTCTAACCACCTATAGCTCCAGTTCCAGAGGACACAACATTTTTTATCACAGGGCATGTATGTGGTACACAGACATGCAAGCAGGCAAAAACAAAACAAAACAAAACAAATAAAAAATAAAACCAAACACCAAAAAACCCTCACATGCATAAAATAAAAATTTAAAAATTAAAAATAAACAATTCCTGGCTAAATATTTTCTTTTCAGTAGAATCTTGATTAAAATGCACTTGTTCTCTTTGCTATTGATATATTAACACACATGCAGAAAAAAAAAAAACCTAGTGGTGGTAAAGATTAAGCAAGAAGAAAGTGGGAGTAAAGAGGGAAGAAAGAACAAAAGACCAAAAGGATGCAGGGAAGAAGAGAAAAGAATAAGAATTATAAAAAGGAAAAGAATAAGAATCTCTAAGTCAGATATTCTGCTCTGTCCAGAATTTATCATTATGTAAGCCAAGCAAATACTCACAGTGGGATCTAAGCACTCAGGTAAGTTCAGGGTTGGTCTCTAAATCTCACAGCAGGGGAAGGACTACTGTGTGAATATGGTTTTTCAACCTCCTCTTCTAGAAAAAAAAAGATAATGGACTTTTCCCCATATACATGCCATAAAAATGCTGACTGCTTGATTGCTAGGTAGGCTGGCTTCGCTAACTATCTTAAATTCTCTGCAGGAAGAACCAATCCTCTTCTTCTCATATCCAGGAGGAGATAGTTGCTTTTGTTGTCCATTCTTTAATACTGGAAGGCTCATGGGTATTAACAAGCCAACATTTCTGAGGCCACTGCTATCATCAGATCTGAGCAGATTGAAGATAGAGGACCAATAGATGAGACGTGAGCAGCTGTGGAGCCGCTGAGCTTGCAGCGTGGGCCGTGCACTCTTACCCATGCAGAAGCTTTGTGAGGGATGGTGGCACAGCCCAGAGTCCTTATTTATCACTTTGAGTGTCCTGCACTACCAAATATTAATGCTGGAAGGTGACATGCAATCTGTTGTGTTTGCAAAAGGGAGGCAGAGAAATACGTCAAGGGTGGCAAAAATGCTGAGGGTGAACAAAATTCTCTTATCAAAACCCTTCTCGTCCATTCAGATAGTAGGCAGCAAGGCAGCCTCAAACTTCTCTAAAGGCCAAGCGCCTCCTGTCAGTGGAAGCCCACACATTTATATAAGTCTTTCTGTATGTGTTTCTCATATAATATCAGCATCGCTTGGAGATGTTCCTGGAGATAACAGCAATCTCTCTTAGTCTGTAGGAGACTAGCCATAGCAAGGGGAAAATGAACTCAGATAAATGAGTAAACGTGTTCAAATGCAAGGTCTGTTTCTTCTAGAGTACAGCCCACTCCAGTTATTATGGGAAAGGTCACATTCTAGACATGTATAGTATAAAATTTCTTCCCTTACCTACATCCAACAAGGAGTTTTTTGAGATGAAAGGGTAAGAGGAAATTATAACAGAAGGGAACTTCCTCTCATATTGGTCAGCAACAAAAGATGGTACTCTGGCAGCCCAGCCTTGGTCAACAAGTAGCAGCATGGTCCCCTGCTCTGAGTCCTACACTCAGCAGCAAGGGAAGATGATCTGTACAATTGTTGTATTGCCTCTGTTAGTCTCATTGCACATGGCCTCACTGTGGGGAAATGTATCTCTACCACTGAATGGAACTTTAATTAGGAATTGTTTGGGAGGAGCCACTCCCTGAATGTGAGATGCTCCTATTTCTTCTGACAATGGAATCTTAGTGGCCAGAATTAGCTTAATCACTTTTGAAAGCACCATGGCAGCATCTGTCCTTTCTACCATTGACGTTAGTACTTCCCTAATGCTCTTTATTTTAGATCTGTAAGATGCTTCGTTTGGGGGTTCAAAGGTAGCAATTGCATCACAAGTCGTGTCTGAATACATCCATGAACTCCCTCCATTTCCTCCCTGGTCTTTGCTTCATTTTTTTTTCTATTCTGACTCATGAACAAATTGCTATGCATCACAAAAATGGATAATGCAGCTCTGCCTGTTCTTATGATAAAAACATTTTCTTCACCTGTCACATAGCTCCCCATAATTCACTTCCTTTTGACTTTCCCTTCACCTCTCAGATCTAAGGCTATCCTCTGTGAGTGTCTACACAGTTAGGATGTTGATGGATGAACAGGATAGATGTAGGGGAAAGGACGGGATGAGGGAGATTAGAAGACTGAATTGGGAGTAGGGAAAGCCCTTTCATTAAATTTTGTAGGTACCTTCTCACTCGGCTATCAGTGGAGCCCAAACTGTCATCAAAGGCTCAGTATTCAACATGTATAGTTCAATATCCAACATGACAAAAAAAAATAAAGCAAAACAAACAAAACTACTGTCAGTGACATGGGGGTGATGGTTTTGTAACATGTCACTCACACTGCATGAGTAGACTGGGAGGAAATGGGAAGAAGTAAAGCATCCATAGAATGGCAAGAGCTGCACAAATCACAGATGGGAAAGCAAGGAGAGTAGAAGGGAAGGCTAAGGGATTGGTGGGAAGAAACTGAAAAGAAAAGAGCACATGGACTGTGCCCCATGTGGAGGAAGTCCCTGTCCTTAACCCTGCATCTGGAGACTCAAAATGTGCTAATGTGTTTCAGAGCATCTTAAATATGTGTCTACAGTGGAACACTGAAACGACTCTGAAGCGTAGATTACTCTTCATGGAAGATGCAATAAAGTCCAATTAAGGTCACTTGACTTATCTAAAACCTGGGGCATCCTAAGTGTCAGCTGTGAGCTACAGTTCTTTGGTGTCCCACCTTGGATCACTACCTGTGACCATAGGCCTTCCTAGAAAAATTTGTGGACCAGGTGATGGTGATGTGTTTCTTGGACCATTTGAATCTCTGTGAGCAATTGCCTGAGTTGTTGCTGAGAGAAGAGCCATCAGCAAAACTCTTCATGTGAAAGCTCAGATGCCTTTGCCCTGGACTGACATTGAGGCCAGAAGTTGCATTGTCTTCTCATTGGTTCAAATTTAGTTTCTCAAACCTTCGTCTGAATACTGGCCACTGGGTTTGGCATTTAATGATGCTTTATTTGACTTACTAATCTCAGCCTTCCTAGACAGTACGCAAAGGGTGAGCAGAGAAAAAGGCTTCCGTGGCATTTTACCAGCTCCCAAGAGCCTCCTTCAATATCCTCCCCCTGACACATGACACATTCAAGGCAACTTTACTGCTAGAAACATCAGGAAATTGACACCAGCAGCAGGGAGAGGGGTTTGGGGTTGAGATAAAGGGAGGGAAAACAGAAGGCAAGAGGGATACTAACCTTGCAACAAAGTTGAGCTTGTAGGCTCATTTAGTTCTAAATCAGGTGGGGGACATACAGGAGAAAAAAATGAAAACAAACACATATATTATATACAGTCGCTATATATTTTTCATATATAGTTTGTATAGTGCCTTTCACAAGCATTTCTAGAGGAAAGGATAAATAAAGGAAAACACAAATCAAAAGTCATAAGACAAGGTGCAGTAAGACAAACGTTGATATGCTCTGTGTCCCTTTACATGGATGGGATGGTGGGAAGCAAAACACACTCCAGGTGTTTTTCAGTGCAGACAGATTCACTCTTTACTTCTGCTGAACTTGGGAATTGTAAGCAAAGGACCAAGTCTCCTTTACAAGTGAATTATTTTCTCAGAAATCTTCATCCCATTGTCTTACAGATAGAGACTAAGTTCAGGAATTTCTGGCCTCATGGTATTATGATCTTAATTGCATTAGGGCCCCTGGAAGCACTATGATTCAGAAATATGGAAGCAGCAGTCTCAAAACTGCACTACCAGATCTATAGTTCCAGAGACCATACGCTCAAAGCCTATTACCATTATCAAATGGTAACAGTCCTGCTTCTATAGAACTTATAGTTACTGTACAGTTCAGTACTATACTGTACTATACAGTTCAGTAACTGTATAGTTACTGAAATACAAACATGATAGGAGTTTCTTATACCAGAACTCCTCACATTTTAGCATGAAAGTGTGGAAAAGATATCCTTTTATCGTTTATGTGCAAGTTGATGACAAAATGACAACAGTTTAGCTGGATTTGTGCACTACTGCTGGAGAAAGAACTCAATCAAAAATGTTCTATATTCATAAAAGGAGGTGCTACTATCTTATAGTGAGTCTCAATTAATGAACTTTGGAGCCACAATAATGTCTGAACAAGACCTGGCTGGAGATGAGGTGTTGAAAGGATCATTTAAACATGATTGACATTTCACCAGTTCCATGGAACAATGATACCCACACAACACTTCTGGGATGGGATCCTCAAAAATAGTCTCTCAAATGAAGCCAACAAGAAAAATGGATTTCTAATTGGCTAAATTTGAAAAAGAATATATGTTTGCCTCCCCTCTTAGAGATTTAGTATGTTTTAGGTCTTCTGGAGACATCCTCCATTAAGGAGCATCACAACGTGTATCCCATTCATCTTTGGTAAAACCAAGGCTCTTCCAGTTATTGGCAAAGGTACTATTACTTCATAATGGGCATTTAGCAGATCCTAGAATCTAGGAAGCCAACCATGGCAACATTATCCTAAAGGAGGCAGAGAGTGTGTGCTCTCTCCATGGTGGAGGGAAGAGAAAACAAAATGGTAATTGCCACACGGGGGTCTGCTGAAAAGAGTGGATTTATGGCCCATGTATCACTGATTATCTTGTCACAAATGCAGTTATTATTTTACTCTTAAAACATATGCTTCTTACCACTAGTCTCATCCTGTTACATCTTGAGAGAAGCGGGCTGGGAAGCTAGCAGTGAAAAAGCCACTGGACAAACCATTTTTTGTCTCCATCTTAGAACAGAGAGGAGATTGGAGGAGGGGGAGACCATTTCCAGAAGTAGGAATGGCTGTGACAAAAAAGCAGGACATGGGGGGTGGGGGGGTGCTGAGGGAAACAAAGTGAATTGTGGATGTGCATTAGATTTTTCAAGGCAAAGGGGGATGGGCCTACCATTTCCTAATGTATCCTTTGTGCATACAGACAGATATTGTCTCTAAAACCCTAAAGGCCTGACAGATTAGAGAGATACTTATGGCAATTCCCATGATCAAGAGGGAAATAAATGACTGTCCTTGTATGTAAGAATTCTTATGGCTATTCCCATGCACAAAAGGGCACTTAGGATGCTCTCCATGCACAAGAGAGTCACAAGGCTATCCCCTTACATAGAAGAATGCTTATGGCTAACCTTATTGAGACTCTAAACTTCTTAGTCACTTTACTCACAGCATGCCCCTTCTGAGCTATATGTTCCAGGATCAAACATGGCCTTCCCTGTCCCAGCTCTCTCAGCTAAAGGTGGGAGCTGGGCTATGTTTCATATGCTGAGTAGGAAGTCGGGAGGATGTGATTTAGAAGCAGAAATAGCACCACTGAGCATACTGAGCAGATGCTGTTAGCACCAGGGGCAGAAGGCAGAGCAGAGCCCATGAGGCTGAGAGGCTACCTGGGATCTCTCAGAAGAGCAAGAATCGATGTTCACATCTCTCTTTTTCCCTTTCTACCACATTTGGGTGCATTTTAAACCCAGGGAATGGGAACAACTGATTGGAAAATTTGACAGTCTTTTAACTTGGTAGGATATGGAGAAATGTGCTCAAAAGGCAAGCAGAAATTAATCGAATGGCTCATTGGAAGTATCTGTACCCATTAAGGCTTTAAAGCCATGGACAGTCAGTCCTTCATGCATAAAGATAGCTCACACACAGTGTAGGTATCCAGTGCTTTCCAAGAAGCTTGCTTACTCCTTCTGCCACCAATACAGTGGCTAGGCATGAAATGAGGACAGAAAAATTGCTTTATAAACTTAGTCCCTCAGTAAAGAGCTAAGGAATTGGTGCATGAACAATGAGATGGCATCTCTCAAGATGATGGTGAGGATGGGTAAATGTCTTTACCAGCCATTGACACAAATAGAGAACTTGGAAAGTCCCATTTTCTGTCTTCTTTATCTGCCCGTCTCTGAAATGAATATTATTAAGGATTCCAAGGGCTGTGATTCAACTCTTATGAATGTTATTCAGTTTTTTCTTAGGTGCCAATGGCTGGGAAAGTTTCAGAAAAGAGAACATGTTATTTAGCCCAGTGAGCAAAGGACCGAAGCTGTAAATCCTCTCTGAGATGTTAACTATTTTGTCCAATTATAATCCCCGAGTCAGTTTTGGAGATATCACTGAGGAGGAAGAAAAGTCATTTTTGGCATCTTAAAGCCACCCTTTCCTCCCATTTCAGGACTTTTGTCATTTCAGATAAATGAACATTGCATTTTTCTCTGTCCATTTCTGAGGCCTACATTCTTACATGCACACGTGCTCTTTCTCCCCCTTCTCATTCTTTCACACATGTTACTCAGCTTACTTCTTTCCCTCTGTCAGCCCTTCCCCATTTCACACACTTCCATTGCCCATCTCAGGGCAGAGTCTCACCAAATAGCATGATGCTGGCATTGGTGTGGCCCAACTTGTTGGAGGCCACACACGTGTAGTTCCCGTAGTCATGTTCAGAGACGTTGAAAAAGGTGAGCTTTGAAAGGAAAGGTCTGTTTTCCACTTTGACTCCCTTCTTCCCTTCGACCAGTCTAAGAAAAGAAGAAACAGAAAAGGGAAGGGAGGCGAAGGGGGAAGAAAAAGAAAACATGGTCATTTTCTTCTCCTAGGTTGGACTAAAAGTCTAACAGTAATGATATCTTCATCATCCTATGACATCATCATCGTAATGACACATTCTACTTAACACAACTATTTGGGAAGAGCAGTCTGCCAGAGTATCTCAGGGGATCAGTCTGGAACTGTCTTCCCTGGCTATGTTAGCTTCTGGGCAAGTGTGATGATGAACTTTAAGGACCTGCTTTGCTTGGTAGTCTAGAAAATTTCCTCTAGGTGTCTTCCTTTCTCAAAGGCTAAGGGATTTGAACTGGTGTGAGTCTACTATCCCTGCTGAAAGGCCTGTTGGTTCTGTGAAATGGCAGGAGCCACCCTGCTATGGGACCAGAGGTCACTGTTCTACCTCCAGCTTGTTCCATACGAGTTAATTTTGTTAAGGGGCACTGTCTAAGGCTCACAGCCACTGTGAGAGGCTTCTTTTTATGGGTGTGAAGCCCATGTACTAGCTTGGCCGTGTGCTACGTAAAGTAAAACATCTTCACATCAGAACCAAACTGTAAAATGGATTTCGGCTCCATATAAGAAGACATTTAGCAAAGGCAGGTTCTTGAGTGTTAGCTCAGAAATGTCTGTACCTAACAACAGTGTAGAGTGGCCAGCATCACTTTGCAGCATTTCACACCCTGGGATAACACACAATCCTCCCTTAGGCACTCAAGGATGCCCCATCCCTGACTGCTACCCCTGTTAGTTCCTTAAAGAAGTTGTAGGACATTCAGTGGTTACTATCTTTGTTAAGTGGCCATGGTTCCTAAATATAGAACTCCACCTCATCTCTCTTTGACTGACAGCAGACACAGGGAGAGGAAGCAAACTTATCAGTCAAGCAAAGCCCCCAAAGATGTCTAGAAAACTGCCCGTCCTGGCCAAAGCCTCTTCTATTTGTGGCAGAATTCTGCTTGTGTCAGTGAAAATGAAATGGGCTTCAGTTGTCATTTACTGAGACAGATGCCATGTTCCATCTGAGACCTGAGGCCACACTTGCCTTGTAGCCTCAGTGGTAGGAAGAAGAAAAGCTGTGGCAAGGACCATACAGTAGAAATGTTCTCGGCATGCTTGTCGCTGGGAGGACAGGGAAACTCATTCAGTAGAAGAACGTTGGAAATGAATAAATGGACACAGAAAAATCAATGGGAAGAATCAAAAAGAAATATATAAAAATGATCTTAAGTAGGCCACAAAGTTTCCTGAATTAAGGTCTCCTAGCCAGCTTTGGGCACTGTCTCTCTTTTACCCCGGGGTAAATGATGACAGAGTTGGTAGTCCCTGCTTGGAGTGGCGCTTTGCAAAAGGACAGCTCTCTCTTCTTTTGCCTCAATACACATTTTTGTTGTTGTTGTTGTTGTATTTTTCTTCTGACATTTTGAGATCTTGTTTTGTTTTGATTTTTGCCTATCAAGAATTTGAACAACAAGCCGGGCAGTGGTGGCGCACGCCTTTTAATCCCAGCACTTGGGAGGCAGAGGCAGGCAGATTTCTGAGTTCCAGGCCAACCTGGTCTACAGAGTGAGTTCCAGGACAGCCAAGGCTATACAGAGAAACCCTGTCTCGAAAAGCCTAAATAAATAAATAAATAAATAAATAAATAAATAAAATAAACCAACCAAACAATAAAACCCAAGAATTTGAACAACAGTGTGCTTTGTGCTTTAAGCTGTGGCTTAGCACTGAGACTTCACTACTGTTCTTAAACAGAGGCGAATCTTGGGACTCCAACCCACAATTTCTCTTTATTACAATAAGAAAGGTGGTATGAGAGAAGGATTTATGATTTCTTGAATGAGGGAAAACAGCAAGCTCCATTTCTTCCTTCAGTGACTCTGTCCACCTCTTTGTGCCTTAGTTCTAACACACTTCACTAGAGGCTGCTAGGATGTGTCCTAAAATCTCCTGCAGTGTCCCTCACTGGATGTGGATCTTATGATAGAGTGACTTGAGTCTAGATAAAAGGTAGTTTATTGGCTGAGGAGCTAGAAGATGTTGTGAGGCCCTAGAGACTGCACGAGGAAACAAAAGACAGTGTAGTGAGCACAAGCCCTTTCTCAAACTTTCTTTGTGGTTTTAGGTCCCCAGTCTCCTTCGCTCTGCTCATCCATCCACAGATTTCACAGCACCTCCCGTGCCACCACCTCTGCTCTTATGAAAATATTCTGAACACAGAAAGAGCTTACACATTTATTTGTTGTTCATCCACCTCCAAATAGCTCTTTGATAGTGGTAATTGTCATGCTGCCTGGCTATACAGAGTTGCTGACCCCTGCGCTGACACGCAATTTGATAACTCCTCAAACTGATCATCTTCTGGGACTCACAACACGGCTGTGACAATGGCAAGGAAGGGAATAGCCCTGACTCTTTTCTCCTACAGAGAAAGGACAACCTATACACAAGGGAGGATGCATAAAGGTCATGGACCTGCACACAGTGGTACTGAGAACCTCAGGGAGGGGAGTGGAGACCTGTGATTGGCAGGCAACTTGAAAGTCCCTCCTAGAGTCAAACAGAATTTCTCAGGCATGGGAAAGTGTTAAAAATAGCTCTCTGCAGAATACATTATTTCTGAAGCTTTCAACAATGTTGTTGGTGGCTTTTGTTTTCTTATTTTGGCTTGGCTAAATTATATTATCTTTCAGTCCTGCTGTTTGATGAGTGATAATACAGAAAATGACATCAGAAGCATTGCTGAGCTTCTCTTAATTTAGAAAGACTTCCTTCCATGCCACACTCTCATAGGATGTCAGGAGAGGATTTCCCAGGAATTAAAATTTGACTATCTGCAATTGGGAATCACAGGGGAGGTTGATGCAGGAAAGGACAGTACCTTTTGTCATCCTTGAACCACTGGAATTCTGCTGAAGGGACTGCCGAGGCTTCACACTGCAGAGTTCCTTTCTGCCCCACGGGGACACCTGTACCCTTAGCTTCTGAGATGTATGGTGGATCTACAGAGAGAAGATGGCCCATGCAACTTAAGAGTACTCTTGAAAATAACAAAAGCCTGGTTCATCATAGGTTTTGTTTCTGACTCCCCGTACCCCTTCTAGTCATCGGCATCATCAGACTGCTGTGTGGATTGTAGCAGAGAATGGGAATGGTCTGGATGACATTTTAAAGGAGGTCATCTTTCAGCATACATTGCTTCTCTTCTCAGTACTGAGGTTGAGCTGTCACTTCTTATGGTACAGTGCCTGTTTAAAGTCTTTTAACTTTCATATGACGACACCCACCCATCAGCCTTACACTCCATGGGGTGGCCGTCAGCACCTTTAATCATCCTCATAGAATTTCTGTACACCGGGTTCTTGCCAAAGTGTATGACTTCAAACTATTCAATTCCCACCTGCGACTTGGTTATAACTAATAATATTCATGGAGAGTTGCCTGAAGGATATACAAACGAGTGCTTCCCATGGGCATTGTGAAATGGATCCTGTGCTAAACTAGACCTCCTTGCTTGGTGTGCCTTCATTTGAAGTCTTCACTCAGCTACCTGTGGCATCACAGCAGTTTGGTGGGTATTAAAAAAAAAAAAGAAAGAAAAAAACAGGCACACTAAGATTACCATTCTGTTTTCTGCAGGGACATTGTATGATGTGTGGACTGTATTGGGAAGTGTCAATTTGCATAGATCCTGGACAGAATTTTCTCTAGGGTCACAGTACCACGACAAGCAAGTTTTCTCCTAAGAAAATCACTTGCTTTAATCTTGCAGATGATGTACATCTTAGAGCAGATGACCTTTCCTTTGCTTTTGCATTGTAAAAGCAGATTCTGAATATGAACCCTGCAGACTGCTGCTTTATATTTCAGATGTCACAGGCTGACTTTCTTCTTTTACTAATTTCCATAATATTTTTCCTTTGCTTCTACTTATTTTACTTCTTTCTTTCTTTCTTTCTTTCTTTTTTTTTTCATTTTGGGTCAATAATTGTAAATCATTTTCAGGTTCCTTAAAATTAAACTTTAACTAATAGGGATACAGGGTAGTATTGTCTTACTTTTACTACTAAAGTGTTTCATAATATCTAGTTTCAAACATGGAACAAAAATCAAGACACTAATGTCAGGTGCCTTTCTCCTCCCTCATTCCACACATGTTGAAGGGCAGAGGCTTCTGTGCTGCTGGTCTAGGTCTAAGTTTATATTCTTTTGTAAGCAAGAACTTTCCATAAGGCATAGAGAACCAAATCAAGGCACATAGGAAGGAACCCAGAAGAAAAAGGGCGAGAAATTGATAGAAAATTAATGTAGATCAATGTCAGGGAGGATTTAGAAGGTTGATAAAGGGGAAAAAAAAGTTTTCACAGCACTGGCCTTCAAAGATTTTGAATTTTGCTTCTATTAGTTAAAAATAAAAATGTTAGATTTTCTACAAATTAGCATTTGCATCTACTTATATTTAAATTATGTATTTAATCTGTAGTCTGGTATCGCAACATCTTCATTACAAAAGGCATAGATACAAAAAGCATAACACAGGCAGGTGACGTTTTCTCTAGCTCAGATCTCTCTGCTCTACTGAAAGGATCTGTCTTGGAAGATTGCCACTCCCTCATGTGAGTAAATTACAGGAAAACTTTGAATTTTAAAATTCATTTATATAAAGCATGCACTCAATGCTGTTTATTGATTCGCTAGCCATGTATTAAAGTTTGATATTATATAAAGTTACTCTCAGCTACTTTTAAAAAGAAGGTTGACACCCGGGGTTGTGAAACGAAACGAGACAAAATGAAAACAGCATAGACTTTGGACTCTCGGACTCTTAGCTCTTGAAAGCAGAGAGCCAGAAATGACGCTGGGTCTTCCCTGTCTCTCTGAGGGCTGGTTCATTACTGAAAGTCTTGATATCAGGCCACCTTCACACACTCAAGGAGCGGGGGTCTGGCAAGGCCACTCACAGTTCACGGTGACCTTCACTCTTCGTACCACTGGTGCCGCCACGTCGTTGGAGGCGCTGCACTCGTACTCGCCTGACTGCTCCCGAGTGATGCCCTGGATCTCCAGGTACTCATCCTCACTCACAAAGCCGACAGCTGCAGGAGAAAGAGGGAGATGTAGTGAATGGGAGGCAAAGGCTCAGGACTCTCAATAGAAAACCAAGTATGAACAGCTAACACCGGAGAAATGCCATTTTGTCAATTCAACATTTTAGAAACTCTACAGTCTTTCTTTCTCTCTTCCTTGTTTCTTTGACTGCTTTTACACCCTCTTTCCCTTGGCTCCCCAGTATCCCAGCTGCAGTGTTTGTGATCCTACTGAACTCATGTGTGGAGAGAATTAACTGGATCTCCATAAGTGATTAATAATTTTGACATTTACACTGCTGGGATTGTACCACGTGGTCCAGCTCTGGGACTGGAGCAGGCACCTTAACACTTTCTGACCTTCAGGCACGGTTTAAAGTAAGCTTCTGATGTTAAGCTGCATGTTGCCAGCCTGGGCATGAGTCAATTTAGGATATTGCATAAGGGTTATACACACACACACACACACACACACACACACACACACACACACAAAACTATACAGAAACATCAGCAGTGAGACAGATACATTAAAATACCTTTGTTTTCACAGAAGAAAAACAAATAGATAGGTAGATACCAATTTTCCAGACATTGATCTCCTGGAACTCTCAGGCATAAAACCCAATAAGAAACCAACATCAGGACCACACATGCAATATCCAATCACAAGATGACCAGAGGGAAAAGAGTAAGAACTCATGACTACAAATCTTGCCCTAGCACTTAAGCATTCAGAAATTTGATTTCTCTTATCTAGGGGAAAATCATTAATAATGCCCATATCCATAACACATCCCATATATGATGTATTTCTATGAGTATCCAGTTATGCAAAGACTAAGTCCCAGCATGGTCTCATATACCCCAGGCTTGCCTTAAACTCAATACGTTGCTTAGATCTTGCACACCTGATCTTGTTTCCACCTCCCCAACGATAAGATTACAGGCTGTGTGCCACCACACTTGGCTGAGCCGAAGACACTTATAAAATGTAAATGTCCAAGTTCTGTCTTGAAGCTGTGTGCCTTAATTTCTCTAACAATAGAACGTAAGGAAGGCAAATACAGTTGAATTCCTGTGATTATCCTCCCTTCAGTGTTTGATGAGGATAACGAGAATGACAGCATCCTAAAGTAGGATGCTATAAAAGGTGAGCAGAAGGGGCATTATGCTCACTCCTGGAACAACAAACTGAAAGTGGGATTATCGCTAGGAATGGAGAAACACTTTGCTAAGTGCAACACACACAGAGTAGGTCTGCTATCTCAAGGAGTTACTGAGAGCAACAGAGAAAAAGAACGTAGGACACAGGAAAACATTTGGAAACTCTCATGTCCTTCCCATCCGGTGATACTGTTAATCCTAAATGCTTTAGAGAGGCACCCAGGAGCTGGCATGAAACTGTATTCATGTGGGCAGCCACAGTAATGGAAGAAGCACTCTTGGATTTAGGCCATAAAAAAAAAAAAAAAAAATTCGTCCACAATGTCACATGTTTCTGTTAACCCAGAACATAAAACAAGTAACTAAGAAATTAGCATAATCCAAAGTATTGTGTACATGGCATGTAAGCTGTAGCTGTACATGACAGTGGTTTCTGCATGCGTGTCATGGCAACAGTAACAATAGCAACAGAAGCAACCATAATAAAGAAATAAACACATCCTATTATGTTGTAAGGAAGGGCCATCACTATCCGCTCTCCTGAAATTTTTTAGTCATGATAATTTTGTGCCACGATTGAGCAACTCCATACTAGCCCAGAGCACTCATTTGCATATATTTAGGCCTTATTAAATCTATACTGCCTCACTATGAGCATTTTCTTTTATTACCTTTGAAGGAGAAAAGAAGTGCCAACTTCTCATAAAAAAAAAAAAAAAAAAACAGGAAAAACATTAAATCCACAAGAAGCAAGAGTATACTGACTAAGTAGAAAACAAGGCTGACAGTCCAGCCCTGAAGACCATCATTCTGAATCCCCCAAAGACTCAAGAACCAACTGTAAGGAGCTTCTGTGGCACTGTTGTTATTTCAGATTAATACACTCTTTAGAACCTTGGTTGAGGAAGAGGAGAGGAAGTGAGAAGGGATTCCAGTAAAGAAATTGTGATTCCTCTTGCATGGCTGTTGTTTATTTACTATGAATTCCAGGCCAACATTTGTCAGATCTTTGTGCGCTAGAACGCTATAATTACTGTGCAAAGCATCTCAGAGACCAGTGTCACACTTAATATTCCCATTAATTTTAAATGGTAGTCCTTGGTACATATGTGTGGCAATTCGTGTCATATTTTAATTAGGCTTGCCCTACACCATCTGAAATTAATAATAGCTCAAATTACTAGTGTAATTTATAAATTAACAGTGCCTCAGCATTAGAAAATAAATTAGCTTTGGACAGCTGTTTCTGGATTGGGCTCCACTGTCACTGTGATGATTGGTGGGACCTTGGGTCTTTCAGGGCCAGGTAGGATACTACCAAGACAGAGAAACAAAAAGAACAAGTTTTCTTTTGTACACTTGTTTTCTTCAATCTATGTCTGTGGTGGGTTGAGTTTTTTATTTTGTTTGTTTGTTTGTTTTTGTTTTGGGGGTTCTTTTTTTTTTTTCTTTTTTGCTGGATCGATGATCTAGATATGCTTGAGATGATCACACTGAGATTTGCAGAAGTTGAGCTGGAATGAACTTAATCTGTGGACATCCAAAAAGTAAAAGGATGTTTGGAAGGAGTATAGTCATAAGCTGAAATGCAAGCTGGTAAATGGTCATTGGTATGAAGAACTCATCAAATATTCTGGAAAAACATGGCGGGTACGAGTGACCATGAAAATCCATCTCTTCTTGCTAGGCGATGTTTAAAAAGAAGGAACCAGATGGCTTAGGATTTGGGCAAGGGATAATATAGTGTCTATTGAGCCAAATATTTAGTGTACTTGAGTCATATGAATACCAAAGAGACTTGATTTTTACCATCATAGGAGCTCAGACAAAGCGAGAAAGCGTGAAGAGCCCATATGATTCCATTACATTTTGTGACTAAAGTAAGCAAGGTCTGGGAAAAGCAGTTCATTTGCATTAAAGAAGATTATCAATTTTACTTTTTGTTGCTTTCACTTTCTCTTAGTAGGACTTTTTCTTTAGCAGAGGCCTAAATAGGAAAAAAAAAAAAATGGAGTGAAAAAGTACAGATACAGTAATCTAAACTCAGAGGCTCCATAACTGGTGTTCCTATTGGTATCACTTACGGCAAACAAATGAGCAAAACATGCTCAACTGAAATGTGAAATTTTAGCATTTTGTTCTTTAAAAAATTTTTTTTTTTTTAAGATTTCTTGTAACAGCATTTATACTCTGGCTGTGAATTGATCAGGGCTTTATCTCTAGCATGAAGAGCTTAGAAAGAATACAGGAGGAGGAAAAACACAGAAACAACTTAACTGAGCACACTTTCTAAATTGCTACAGGCTTCTTAAGAGGGAAAAAGGCAAGGCACTTGATAAAAGCCAACGGAAAAACTCTCTTTGTGATCAATAGCTGCTTGTTTATCAGTTGGCTTTCTCTTCTAAAGAAAATGCATCCTTGGGTGGGAATGGCACTCGTGATCCTAAAGTACCCCCCCTCTTCACGGCACAACCCTTCAGACATCACAAGTGGATCAAACATATGCCTGTGCCTTACTGTAAAAGCACCCCTGGAAAGGAACCCACCACACACCAGGGTTTATCCTCCATTGGTGTGGGGAAGACGGTAACAGGCAGACCACCTTGTAAAGAGCAGAAGTTGAGACTCACACAACATCAATTCTCTACCATCCAGCTCCATGATGCAGTGAGTTAGCTAACTGTAACTGTGAGTTAGCTAACTTCTCTTCACTGGCAGTTTGTCTTTTGGAGAATTCGGAATAATATCATGTACTTTCAGTGTGTGTGTGTGTGTGTGTGTGTGTGTGTGTGTGTGAGAGAGAGAGAGAGAGAGAGAGAGAGAGAGAGAGAGAGACAGAGAGACAGAGAGACAGAGAGAGACAGAGAGAGAGAGAGACACAGAGAGAGAGGCAGAGACACAGAGAGAAAGACAGAGAGAGATAAGGAGGAATGTGGGAATGTGCATGTGTGTGTTGTATACACATGTGTAGCAGTCAGAAGTTGATGGCTGGTGTCTTCCCCAGTCATTCTCCATCGTATATATTGTGCCTGGGTCTCTTCATGATGCTAGGGTTTGCAACTAATTTAGCTAGCAATCTCACTTCAGAGATTCCTTTTCTCTGCCTACCACAAGCATCAAGGTC
Organism: Arvicanthis niloticus; assembly: GCF_011762505.2. Taxonomy (NCBI): domain Eukaryota; kingdom Metazoa; phylum Chordata; class Mammalia; order Rodentia; family Muridae; genus Arvicanthis; species Arvicanthis niloticus. The sequence goes on along the minus strand of NC_047665.1, from coordinate 79,894,880 downwards.
TTATGTGGTTCCTAGAAATCTAAGTCCAGTACTCATGTTCATGTGACAACAACTTTATCCACTGAATAATTATGGCAGCCCCTCCTGCTATGACTTGTAGTCAAGGGCTGCCGCTTCTCATCTTAGACAGATATGATCATGACGAGCCTGTCTTCACAGACTGTTCTATCTCTTGTCTGCCTAAGGAAGTCACACCTCCTTCTCATATTCTGATTTGTCCATAAAAAAATTTATAATTTGAGATGAATTATTCCCCCACAAAAGGTATGCTTATGACCTAGTTATCTGTCAAATGTTACTCTTCATAGGGTCTCATTTTTCTTTCTTCTTTCTTTCCTTCTTTTTGATGTTTTGAGGGAGGGTTTCATTTTGTATTGTAGATGGCCCTCCAACTGTGGGTACCTCCTGCCACACTTCCTCTAAGTGCTGGCGCTTCAAGCATGAGCCACCACACCTTGCTTGCAAACACAGAATTTAGAAAGTAATTAATTTGAAATGTAGTATTAAGGTGAGAAGTATTATAGCCTATGGGGAGAAGAGAGTCAAATAACAGGTATGAAGCTCCCCTAAGATAGGACATGCCAAGGATTGCCAGAAAACACTGAAGCTGTGGTAGGGAAGAAGAAGACTTCCTCTCAAAGCTGTTAGAGAAAGCCTAGACTAACAAATGCCTTGATTTACATATCAAGCTATCCATAACTATGAGATACTAAAGTTAGTTTTTTATGCCTAAATTTTATATCCTATATTCATCCCAAGGACATTATTATGTACCTTTTATTGATTATTAGAACGATTGGTCAAAGCATAGCTATGTGGGCTCTGCTAACATGAATGGAACCAGAGTCTCCTGAGTTGAGGTTGTTTTATAGTTTTTTCAGGAAATTGTTTGTGCAGTCACTGAACCTATAGCTATAATGATATTTTACAACAGTTGTGGGCCGCACTCTGGCCTTTGTTTTTTCAATGTAGTTGAACTTTGTAAACAATAGGAGCCAGGTCATGCTTATCTCTGGCTTTCAACGAATCTAGAAAATTTACCTGATAATTTGTCAAGTACTTATTGATAAAATGATTGGTTGGGTTGAGTGATTACAGTCATTTCATGATCCAGTGATTCAACAGGTTTAGTCAATCCTAAGAGTCCCAGGACTACACACCCTATGTATGGCCCTAGGGTGACTCTGCTTCTAAGGCAGAGTTACTTCTGCCATTTGTCTTTCATATGATATTTATATTTTCTGACTTAAAAAACTGTAATTCCTATTAGTGTTTTAGGAAAAGATTTTCCTTAAATATGTGACTTCAGAAGGCTTATGAAGCATTTAGTATAATTTATATCTAGTCCTGGAGCCAATTATTTCCTCAGAGGAATGCGTGCTTAATTTAAAACTATAGCTCAATGAGTAGGTATGAATTATCTCACAGATAATGTTTTACAGCCAGATTTTCAGGAGCATAGCTACTTCATTAAGCAATGTGACAAGCAAAGCACTAAAAATGAAGCAAGCAGAATCAAGCTGACTATGTGATCTTCCCCTCCCAAAGTCCCACAGAAGCCCATCACTAGCCACAATGCCGAGCTTGGAGGCCTGCTGTAAAGGACAGGGCCAACCCAAGCTCTGGACTTCACAGATTGGGTGACAAAAACTCTCTTGACTGAAAATTATGACAACCATGTTATGATTTTTATCATACCCTAGAATAAATTTGTCCGGGCAGCTGTAGCTATTGGAGGGGATACAGCTGACTCTTATGCTTAATATTTTTATGGTATGTATGGCAGCTGAGATCATATCAATGGGCCACAGAAATTGGAAAAATATAGAACCCAGAATCCCAACATCAGAAGTGAGTAGAAATTATTTTTAAAATTTAATGCCAACACAGAATTTAGTAGTGCCAACCAAAGGTGAGAGGGCTAGAGCAACCTTCTAACTACTGAAACTTCCCATATCTCAGTCTGCATCAGGGTAGGTCTGAAAAATTCACAATGGGCTCTTCAGGACAGCTGCTGAAGTGAGCTGCCATTCATCTTTTATGACAGTAAGTGAGCCTCCACAGTTCGGTGTCTATACTGGAGAAAGTCACTTTCTTTTCCCACTCCGAATGGCAAAGTACACAGAAACACCACAGTAGAGGCAAGGTTCTGAGTACCAACTTCAAGAAGCAGGAAGAAGTGATTTTAGGTGGGAATTGAAGAAAGTGATCGAGACCATAAACTAAAGACAGGCAGGATGATAATGTCACTGTTACCAGATACTACACATTGCATACTACACTACATGAGTGTGCAGTGTAGTACTAGAACCAAGAGCACAGATCATTGCAATGTAGGACACAGAAGTGAGTCCATGACCTTTGATACTAGGCTGGGCAAAGTTTGGGGTCACACTGGCTCTGTACATAATCCACATAACAATAGGTACAGTGGGATGAGACTACCAACATTAAACATGTTTGCACAATATGGAATTGGTGATAAATGATTTATAGTCTACATACCATAAAAATATTAAGCAAAGAGACAGCTGTAGGCCCTCCAATAACTATAGCTATCCACTCAACAAATTTATTCTTGGGTATGATAAAATTTACAACAGGGTTGCTATTATTTTAGGTTATAAGAATTTTACCACCCAATCTGTGACCTCTGGAGCTCTGTTCGCTGTGTCCTTTGCTGTAGAATAGATTCTGATGACCTCAGATGAGGCTGGAATGAATGACTGAAGAGATGCTGAGACTATAGGCAACACTTCCTGGCCGCACGTGAACAGCCACAAATTTGGATGCAACTCACATCCCATGGATTGTAGTGGACTATAGCATCTGTGTGGTCCAGACTCCTCTTCCATAAGATAGAAAGTCACACTGCTTTACAGGATAAGTGTGGGCATGTACATAAATATGGACATTCCCCTCAATAAATGAAAATACCACACCCTACTAGTTTCAGTAGTATGAACTAAATTTGGGCACTTTAATATAAAAAAAAAACAAGAAAATCTCAACTAAGAAATGAAAAGGAGGTCAGATATCATCTTTGCTAGTAGGGATGGAATACACTCTACAAAAAATTCATCATATATCCTTTAATTAGTATCTTACTCTTTCCACATAAAATAGGATTTGATTTATGAGAAATACAATTTCTTGAGATCACCTCTTCTTAAAAATAAATCAAGTATAGTTGCATATCCCAGGTAAGCCTGCTTGAGGGCTTGAGAAACATTCTGAATTCACAGCTAAGAACAAAAATGCTAAAGATACATTTACACATATACACACAAGAGAGTAGTCTCTCTCCCCTCTTTCTTTCACACACACACACACACACACACACACACACACACACAGTCAATTTTCCTCTAGATCTTGATCAGAGAGCTGACAGAAAAGGGAATCTGATAATCTCTGCAAGAGTGGGCAAATTTAAAAGCTGTCTTTCATAGAAACTGTTCTGGAAGGTTTCAAACTGATTTTATCCTACAGCAAACTGAGGAATGAGCCTGAAAAGACTGGATGAGAAAATTACTTTTGCTATCAAATACAGGGACAATCCCTAGAAAGTGACATATGCTGAACTGTTCTAAATGGCTGACTTCCATCTTTAGGAGGCCACTTTCTTAAACAGGTTATTGCTGGTTACCAGCCAGCTTGGAGCTCATGTCACAGAGTGCACGTGTGGCAACATCTCCATGACATTACCTATGTGTCATCCCCCAATTTCTAGCTGACATGGATACTTCTTATTCCTGGGAAGCTCATCTTAACAGTTCTTGCTAATACCCTTTTTGTTAGATGCAAATGTGTTAACTATAGTTGAGTTCTTCAAGGCTTCATTTATATATAGGATGTACACATGATGTCATTCCCCAAACAGTTTCATTGTTCAATAAAACTCATATTTGTGTTAGAAAGGCAAACAATACTCATAAAATTAATCTTTTAACCCAATCCCATCATAAAGCAATATAAATTGAATACAAAATATTAATTGATTCCAAACATATATTGCATGTGTAAATACATATATGCATACATATCTGAGCAAAATGCCTAGGACACGTTCTCCGTATGTTAAATTCATTAGATATTTAAAAGTGAATGCACATATATTTGAATGTTTATGAATATGCAAATGCAAAGTGGCATATTTTAATGTATAAAGAATAACAAAGGAATTCCTTTAGTAGTTCAGATTGAGGAATTTGGAGACAATAAATTAGCTCTCTATTAAGAAAAGTCACAACCTAAAATGTTTGTGAAAAGGAGTCCTTTGTATTCTTCCTGGCAGCCAGGATCTGTTTACTTCTTAGCAAAAGCCAGGCTCTAATAATAGGGGTGGTAGTTTTCAGGGCAGGTGAGACTTCTGAGGCTACTGGGTTTGGTTAGCTAGGTGCCCTTCCCATGTTCCCTGCTTGAGGACCTGGCAGCTGAGTTCAGCATGCCAGCCTTCTATTATGGGTGATGCTATCAAAATCAAAGAACACAGCTGGATTCTTGGAGTTCTCAGCTTGATGTCTGGAACCTGAGTATTTGCAGGAGTGCAGCTGATGGCTGCTAAAAAAAAAATAAATAAAATATAAATAAATAAATCAGCTTTTGATTTGTAAAACTCAGCCAATTTGATATGAAAGACATTGATGGGGGATAAATATAGAAGCCAGCAGTGCCATGTCATCTCAGGCTTTCAGCATTTGCTTTGCTTCTTTCTGACTCTCTTGAGATAGGAGTCTTTGTAAAGTGTTGCGAAAAACGAAAGATTGGACCCCTTAGGCACTGCATGCCCAGATTCAATTAAGGAAAATCCACTTATTTTAGAAGTTGCTAAAGGGTAAGGATCTTTCTGACCTGAAGAGGGCATGCTCAGGAAGAGGTCCACTTCTAGCTGTCTCCCTGACCACCACCTCACAGCAGTCTTAGAAGCCTGGAGGTTAGCACCTGAACATCTGGGATATAGCTATCAGGAAAACTCGTCAAACAGTGTTTCCTAATTGGAGGATTATGGAACTCTGGCCCAGGAACTTGAAAACATAAACCTGAAACAGCTCTCTCTGTCTCTCTGTCTCTCTGTCTCTCTCTCTCTCTCTCTCTTTCCCTCCCTCCCTTCCTCCCTCCGTGTGTGTGTGTGTGTGTGTGTGTGTGTGTGTGTGTGTGTGTGTGTACATGCTTTCCTTTAGGGGCAATTCCACTCTTTACCAAAAGAGAACCTGATAGCAGCTGAAAATGTGACAAGGTAGCATCTGCACTGTTGTGGTCCTTCACATCACAGGTAGTGATGGTTTAGAACCAAATCTGCATCAGCTCACACTTTCTTAAAGGAAAATAAAGCCCTCTAACTCTAGCTGGTGAAAGCAAGCACTTAATGGCAGAGTTGAAGCATAGCCGAATTCGTGCTTTTTTACACATTTTGTGGAGAATGGGAAGTAAAGTAGCTTATCTACAAGCTCTGTGAAGAATATCCATGCACAGCAGACAAGTACTCCTTTTATTGAAGGAGAAAGTCATTGCTCACAAAGACCTGGATTGAAAGATGTAGAGTCTGGGAGGTCCTGCATGGAGACACTGGCTTGTGGGCTGAGGTGGGAGTTAGTGGACAAGGCCTTCCCCCTTTGAAATAGTATTCTAAGGGGCAGAGCAGAGTGTGGACTCTCTTGAAGAAACTCATTTGTCAGTGAGCATGCCAAGAAAACTCCTACAAAGGGCAGTTGTTTGGGAAGGCATGGAGTAGAGAAGCAGGCTGGTGTTAACTCTATAATTGAGATAATCTAAGGGATACATCCAGTGGTATTCTGAAAGAAAAGGGACAAGGTGCTACGAAAACTGAAGATGGAAATCTTGTCTCTGTATTTGCAATTGGTACAGAAAGAATGCATACTGGCCCTGTGCAAAGGGTAGTAACTGGAGATGGTACATGGACATATACATAGAATGGCAGGAAGAGGAATATTTGGGCCAAAAGAGAAAAAGACATGATTGAAAACTTTGTATTTGCCATATATCATTATAAATTTCACGTAGGAGAAAAGGTGTGTGTGTGTGTGTGTGTGTGTGTGTGTGTGTGTGTTTTCAAACAGTTGTCAAAACCTAGCCATCAACACAGATACTTCATCCCTAATTGTGTTACCTGGAGCATGTGCAGTCCCCCCACTCATCTGTTTGTGAATTCCTTTCAACTTTTTTATTAGCTCCATTATACACAGGTGGGATTTTTCAGCCACATGGTATCTATAACAGGAAGCATGTAGGGAAAACAACAGAAGGTCTGATTTAAGGGGATACATTACTAATGTTCCCCATATACTTTGTTACTTTTGCTTTGTTACTTTGTATGAAATCTCAATGTCGGAGCATACACATCTGGAAACTGGATACAAAATGACACAGTAAGCATGATGTTATTGATTTTCTGCCTATAGCCAGTCCTTTGGGAAGTAGGCAACCTTGGGAAAGTTATCCAATCTCAGCACCCCTTTTTAGTAAAATGCAGATATCCTTTTACTGTTGATAGACTGGGTATCAGAACGTCTATGAGAAAATTTGGAGAAAAGCCTAAAAGAATGAATGACACCCAGGAGGTCACCAGGGTTAGAAAGAATAAAAGCCATAGAAGAATTTTGGGGTGGGTACTCAAAAAAGTAGTGACATCTGATAAGACCCACCCCTCTTCTGCTTTTATCTTCTCTTTCCAGTTAATTCACACTTTGAATTCACACTACTCCTTCAGTGGAAATTCCTAGCCATAATCTCGATTTCCATGTCTACATTCCAACTTAGGACCCTGCTGCACCCCAGGCTCATAGCTGTAGGGGAATGCCCATCTGTTGTTCCCAAGACTTGGCTGCCTAGACTCCTGCTTCCTCTTCTCATCTTCTTTCACTGTTCTGCCAACTCGCAGTTCTCCTGAGGTGAAGCAGAATCATCTTATGTTACATCTTCATCACTTGGTATCCTGGTAGAGGGGTCCGGCCCTCATCTTGGAGCTTTCTGATGTGCTTTCTTCATATCTTTGTCAGTGCTAATATCTTACTTTGGGCCTTCATTATTCTCTCTACCTAACTTCATAGGTCTGATTTATTTGTTATGACCCAACGTATTATTGCTAAAACGTCGGCAACAGGAGTAATCAGTTGCTATTTAAATCGGTTCTCCACTTGATATGACTCTGACATGATCCTATACAGAAGTTCTTCTTGGGCTGTCACCTACGTGTCCAGGTTTATTCCTCAGTATTTTCCTCAAATGCAACAGACACACCAGCAGCATTCTAAAAATACCAGGCAGCATATGAATCTGTGTGTCTGAATCTCCCGCTCTGCGTCTGGAATGTCTTCTCTGCTTTGTCCACTTTAAGCATCTATGCAGGCTTCATAGCTGTTTTGCACAGTGCTGCTGAGACCCCTGTTTTGACCCTCACACGTCCTCCCTTGTCTCCACTCAGTGTGTGCTTCTGTTTGTTGTGGTGCAAGGATAACACTGCCTTGTTGTGTACTACTTTTCAAGAGAATGGAATCTTTTATTTATTCTATACCTACAACAGAGTTAAGCACATTGAAGTCACCAAGTGATTGTAAAGTCAAGTGAAATCGCTGACTGATTTAGACGGCTGACACAGCCATCATGGACCACTTTAGAACCGTCTTTTCTCATTTCTAAGAAAACAGCTGATATCTACTTCTTAAGATTTTTCTTTGTTTCTTTCTTTCTATGTTTCTTTATTTTTATGTATATTTAAGGTGTGGGCACATAGAAAAGACTTCTCAAAGTACCCTCAGACTAAAGTAATTTATTCCCCACTTTGTATGGAGAAAAACAAATCTGGACCTGGGTTTTGCTGTCTTTACAAATGCCCTTCCTTAAACATTCTCACTGATAATCTCCCTGTTTCCTCTGGCTTTGAGGACACAGTGTGTCCTCATCAGAAGAGTCTATGAGAGCTGTCTTAAATCTGGTTAATTTTTTTCTCTGAGTGGAATAAGCTTGGTGGTGATTCAGCTTTGTCTATTTGTAATTAGTAGGCAATGATTGCAAGGAATGTAATTAGGCTCTCTACCTTCCTGGGACAGGCAGAGAGAAAGTGCTGCCATCAACAAGAAATGGGGCTCTGCAAAGGAAGGGGAACCTCTGTGTGGGGACATGTGCCACGTGCCACATGGAGAGTAGCTTTGTGCAGGAAGAGGAAGGAGCATTCGAGGAGATGGTTCCAAGCAACAGCTGATTTCCAGTGAAGGTGCTGAATTCAGCCAAGCAGGGTAACGCCATGCAAGAGCATCAGATTTAGCCCCACTGCTCCTCACCTCCTGCTCAACATGTTTAGAGCCTAAGATATCATGTCTTTCCTGGGTCTCGGATGGTGCCTACCACTGATGGTGCTGCTCCCCCTCCGTACCAAATCTCCCGTAAATAATATTAACATGCAAACCTCAAATCTTCAAACCTTGTAGCTCTTACCATCTCTCAGTTCCAACTAATGAGAGCAAGGGACAATTCGCTTTATCAGAACCCAGTTGTCATTGGTCCCTGCCATGAGAAACTTTGCCACTTTCACTGATGAAAAGTCATTTGTTACTGTTGCTTAACACTCAACTTCAAAAGACTAATCATCACATCTGAAATTTGACTGTGACCCTCAGCAATGCAATGGAATGACAGAAAGAAGTTATGCATGGAATCGGTGGATGTAAGCATGAGGGAAAAGGAGGCATAAAGGAGGGGGGAACATTAACGGCAGATGAGTGTATGCGAGAGGCGGAGATAAACTTACATGTTGAGTATGTACAAGGTCTCTGCTAGCCCAAGCCAGACCAAAGCCCATCATGCAGAGGAGAAATGGGTATGGAGTTTCATCAATAGTTATTGGCAATTCTTAGCTGGCGAGAGAGGAAGGGTCAGTTTTCTCTAAGAGCCTAGCCTCTTAGAAGTTGGCCATATTTGGGTAACACAAAATGGCATTTGACGGACTGGAAACCAAGGATACACAGTTGAGTAGGAACTGAGGAGAGAGTGAATCTGGGAGAGAGTGAGAACATAATCAAGGCATGTTGTACAACATTCTCAGAGAACAAATGAAAAAGTACAAGTCAATTAAGAAAAGCAAGTGGTTGGTAAAGGCAGCTGCTCTGTTGCTTAGGCAGAATAGAGGGTTGCTTTCATAACTCCTGGTTTCCCATGGACGCTTTACACCATTGCCATCCCCGGCAGAAATCATCCATTTTCTGACATCCTCTGATGAGGTCAAGACAACAGCACCAGACTGAATCACCATTTGTATATAAGTGACTAATCTAGAATAGAGCCAGCCAACATCTTTTTTCTTTCTTTCTCTTTCTTTCTTTCTTTCTTTCTTTCTTTCTTTCTTTCTTTCTTTCTTTCTTTCTTTTTTTTTTTTTGCCAAGGACAGACCAGTAACAATTTTAAGATCTGCAGACCATGCAGCCTCTGTGCTAACTGTTGTACCCCACTAACATGGCATCAGAGGAGACACAGAAACCACATGGTTGCAGTTGCATTTTAATAAGACTTTAATTGTAGACAATGGCATCTAAACGTCATGTCATTTTAACTTGTGATGATATACAGTGTGTTGCATCCTAAGTTGCCACTGGGGATTGGCTCCGAGTCCTCCTGAGGATATCCAAATCCGCAGGGGTTCAAGTGTCACATGTAAAATGTATTTGCAGATAGTACTCTAATCACAGCCTTCTATAGGCTTTAAATTATCTCTAAATTATCTACAGAGTCTCACATACTGTAAACATATGTAAATATTTTGTCACACTGTTATTTTGAGGATACTGATAAGAAAAGGTGTTCAGTAAGTGTGTCATGCAGCTGTAATAATTTTGGATGGTGGGTAGCTGAGGAGATGAATACAGAACCCATGGATATAGAGGATGAACTCTATTCTCTTTTTTGATTGATATTCAACAATTTAAAAATTAAAAAAAAAATGGCTATACAAAAGTGCCAGCAGGTTGAAGTTGATCCATCAGCCGTGGTTCACTGACCTTTACTCTAAGTTTCAATTGCCTGATTCCGTCAGTTTCACAGTTCATGGCTCATCTAACCCTTCCTTTGTCTTAAGTCCATACTCTTCCTCTCCTTTCCCAATACTCTCGTTGTGCACTCTGGATGCTGGTATTCATGGTCAGTAGCTCCTTTATGTCCTTGTATTCTTGGGGAGATAACTGCTTGGCCTTGTCACGAGGGTCTGGGAATCTGTATGGCCCTACAGAACTTCAAGCAGAAGCTACCAGCTTTCAAACTAACATACATGCTTTATTGTCACTTGGTGTCTTTGATTCCTAACAAAAGTTGTAGACGGAATCTTTTTCACAGCTGTGGCTTTGAGGCTCTTATCATCTCAATAATTACCCATGTCTCTTCTTCACATTTCTCTGTTGACCTGGCCATTTCTCCTCATTTGTGGAACATTTTTATCCTGGCTTAGAGTTCCCACCACCAGTCCAACTTCTCCCATGATTCTCAGAGACCTGCTGTCCAGAAATACAGAAATTGATCAAAACCTGACTCCCTTATTCATGACTCTTCATGACACTTTCCTCTGATCTCTTCAGTGACCTATTTCAAGTTTTTAAACCCAGAACTTGCCAGGAGCTATATTACATATTGAGTCATGAATCTGAACATTTTGCTGTATTCATAACATTCCCTTTCTACAAGATTTAGTACATAACTGGATAAAAAAAAACAATTATTCTTTCATCTTGGGTCTCAAATTCACTGATCCAGCCTGTTCCGCCTTTCCTCTCCCTTTACTCCCTTGTGGTAAACCTTAGACTTCTTGACCTAGCACATAGTCTCTCATGGAAAAAATGCCCTTACCACTCACTTCTATTTCTATTCTGTGTTATTACTGCAAATAACTTGGTCCTGTCCTTGTCAGAGTGGGATTGCCCTGCCTACCTTTTCAAAGGTTTCACTCCATCAGTTACCTCCACTGTCATCACATGCTTGTCATCAGCTTCTGCTGTGCTGGACCAGTCCTATGAATGTTCATCCTTCACCTTTTAACTACTGTGTCATCACCACTGTGTTCCACTGACTTGAATTCATAGCCAAGCTACTTTAAATGACTGTCCAAATGTGCTGTCTGAAATCCCTCACCCTGTATCCCTGCTTCAGACAGTCCAATCCAGCACCTGTTCACACCTCTCTACCGACCCACTCCAATCCAAAGCCATCAAATGCCTGCCAACTTTCCAACTTCATCGAAAACGTTTAAGTATTTTCTTAAAAGATTTGTCAGCAGCAATTTGCAAGGTTGACAGCTATCTCCTTTAAATGGTCTTCTTAGAGTCTATAACATCATAACCTCCGACTTGTCATTATTTCTCTGGTAACACCTTTAAAATCTCCTTAGTAGAGTCCCCCTGCTGAACTTCTACACATTAGATTCTTCACAGACCAGTCCCATGCACTCTTTATATTCTTTTTGACTGTTCAGCCATTTCTTAGGCCTTATAATTTATTCTTCAGCTTTGAAGTTCCAGGTCTATGGCAACAAACATTTCTTTCTCAGTCCTCTTTCTCTTCCATGAACCTTAGATTCACACATGCAATGGTTAATCAAACAGGGTCACTAGAGGTCTGGATTGCTCCCCAATTTTCATCTTTCTAACACAGAATCTTCGAGCTCTTACTCCTAAAGTTTTCATTACTAACTAGTAGTTACTAACAGCATATTCCAACTGCAAAACCATACGTGCTACCGAGTACGATATATCCTACCTCTAAATGAGGCCTTGGTGCTATTATTTTTACACTGTTTAACACATGTGCTCCTGTACTTCAGAGCCTATAGAATAGCCTTTTGAGATTTTGAATTTTTAAAACTTGCTGTAGGTCTCCAGTTGGAATGCATTCCCATAATAATATTAATGGAGCATTGCCATCTGTTTTGGCCATGCCACACCGGCCTGGATTCCAGCATATCCCTTCATTGTCTGACAACTCTGTCTCTTTTGAATTTCCTCTGTATTTTTCCCATAATTTCTCAGGTCTGCCTAAAACAATTGATGGTAACTGAAGAGGGCTGTTTCATCTTTGGCAGAGGTTTTGACAACACATTACTTGAAGCCCTCTCCCCTCTAAGGTGGTCTTGTGTTTCATTTAGGTTACGGTTTTAATTTCATCTTTGTGAGGTTTGGTGTCCAGTGTTAGTTATGCTTTGCTGTGTCCCATGTTAGTGCTTATTACATTGAAAGGAGGTTATTAGTGATCACCAACTAAAGGTCTGTTAAATGCAAACCATATGTCTGCATCTGTGTGGTATAGTTAAAAACAATATACAGTTGCTGAAAGAAAAATTAATGAATAAATAAAAGTAAATCTGACACATCTGCTCACAATATACCTAGCTGGCTAGGTCAACATTCATTCTTTACCTCCGCTTTTTTAGATTTGGTGACTAGAGTAATTTGTTCAGGATAGCAATGCCTATTGTGGGCCCCTGAATGAAGCATCTTTATTACTTCCTTAATAACCCCTGGCACACTGACTCAATGCTCTGGAGTCACATTCCTTACCACTTCCAGTTCCCAATTTCCTGACTGTTTTGCTTTACCAAGAGCAGAACAGTGGGAGACATCTGCTCACTTCTAGGGTTTAAAATTGAATGTGCATGCTCATATTAATAATCATTAAAACGATATGGCTTTCAGTCAATTGTACTGTATTTTAAATGCTGTACTGGATTTATAGTAGCAGTGAAGACAGAGCAAGCACAACTGTTCACTGTGTCTCTGGTTCTCATTACAGCTGGACAAATGTCAATAGATTATTGAAGAACTCTGAGAGCAGGTATCAGTAGGATTTCCAAGGGGAGAGATGAAAACTCAAGAAAGAGATGGTGGCAGTTTATTTTAACTGTATTCGTTCTTCTAACTTTTCCTAGGTTAAACTCAGAGTAAAAAGAATCCTGTAATTAGATAGCCGGTTTGGCAGAAACAAGATCAAGACAATTTATCCATTGGTTCTGAGAATGATGGCAGGGAGAAAAATATGGGGCCACGGGGCACACCCTGGGTTTTCCTTGTGCCTGTATCTGTTGCTAACATTTGATGGAAAAACCTTAATGATCAGAGGAACTGGATGAAGGGGGTTGTTGTGTTCAAATGTTTAGAGGTGAGAGTGCACACACCTGATCCATACAGTCACAGACTCATGCAGACCCACTCTAAGGATGGATGGAAGTGATCTCTACCTGTCCCATCAGCAAGTTGGGAAACAATGCAAGGCTGTGTAAGCTCAATAGGTCTCATAGCCTGTCACAGCCTGCAGAAAGAAACGCCCATGTTTGGGGCATGAACTGAGCTGGATCGAGTGTCTCTTCAAACATCCTGTTCTATCTTTGGATATGTGCTCAGAGTATTTTTATAGGATGCAGAGTCTCCAAACGTAATTTCCAAAATATGCATGATGTAAAACAAAATTATTCATCACAGGAAGACTGTGACAAGGCCAGATGTCTCAGAGAAATACCTATTAATAAACACTAACAATTTATCAGCCCTTACATGTAGTAAACCTGAACATTCTAAAAACAAACATACAGATGTAAATTCCTAACAAGTAATAAATAAAGGAATTATGATTTAGTTTGTGATATCAACCAGATGGACATGATGAGAGAGGAAAGAGACAGTGAAGTTGAAGTGAACTATCCAACTCGAACAACAGAGGCCAAGAAACTATGAGAAGCTTGACTATGAAGAGCCAGTGAAAGAAGTGTTTTGGGATGAGGAAATTATGTATGCTGATTAACTCTATTTGTTATGGATGTATAAAAATATACCTTTAACTGTGCATAGGAACATATACTAAAAAGCTGCCAAGTTCATTTGCTATGGTATACTTACAATTTACATGCGGAATCTCAGATTTCCCATTTTTTTTTTCTGTTTCGCATGATTTACTTGTTCTAGAGTATCAAATGGCCCTCAAATTTTATGCCTCTCCACCAGCACATTACTGCAGCTCTCAGACTTCATTCGAGTTTCTTTGTGAAGTGGTCAGGGGTGAATATAAATGCTCACAACTGCAAAAAGTTCAGAAAGTACCAGTGGGATGCTTAGCCATCAATGGGACATTTATGTCACACACACTGCCTTGAGGCTCAGAGACCATCATGGAAAGGGGAGCAGAATATTGTAAGAGCCAGAGTTTGGGGAGGATCAGAGAAAAAAAAAAGAAGTTCCTGGACCCAGTAGCATGTCTGTGCTCCCGAACTCATAGCAGTTGTGGTTGTCGGTTCAAATCAGTGAACATTCTAGCACAGAGAGGAAGGTTCTCAGGAGTCTCTACCTATAACTGAGGACCTATGGATAATTGATGGCTTCTGCAGTAGGAATAGTCAGCTTTCTCTAAGCATGTGGTCCCTAGTATGTCAACAAGACTCAGGTGGATGCTCTATAGCCAGGAGAATATGGATAACAAAACTTAAACTCAATGTGTGTATGTGATATGTGTGTGTGTGTGTGTGTGTGTGTGTGTGTGTGTGTGTGTGTATCTGTATATATGTATATGAAAACAAAGGAGTAGGTCAGAGGAGTTAGGAGTTTGAAGGATGTGATTAGAATACTTTATTTTAATCAATTTGACATCATCTAGAGTCATCTCGAAAGAAGGAATTCAATTGAGAATTTCCTTTATGATACTGGCCTGTACACTAGTCTGTGGGGCATTTTCTTGAGTGATGATTGCTTTGGAAGGGCCCAGTCCACTGTGGGGAGTATGATCCCTAAGTGACTGGAATGTATCTATGTCTATGTCTATGTCTTTGTCTATCTCTATCTCTATCTCTATCTCTATCTCTATCTCTATCTCTATCTCTATCTCTATCTCTATCTCTATCTCTAATCTATATAATCTATATCTATGTCATCTATATCTACATCTATCTATCTATCTATCTATCTATCTATCTATCTATCTATCTATCTGATCAAGCTGAGCAAACCATGGAGAAATGCTGTTTACAGGTCTCTGCTTCACTTCCTACCCTCAGTTTCCTGCCCCGCTTGAGTTACTGTTTGGCTTTTCTTTATGGTGCACTATAAGCTGTGAGATAAAAATAAACCCTCTCTTATCCAGTTGCTTTTGGTAAGAGTATTGTATCACAGCAACAGCAAAACAAAGAAAATGATCAAAATACATTCTATCAAATTCTCAAAGAATTTATATGTGTGATTTATGGTTCACTCATCCTTTAAGTAAATTGAGTTTTCTGTGTACTGAAAAACTCATTATTCTCCCATGAACTTGGGATGTTTGGATGCACACCATCTTGGCTGATAAGCATCTTGGCTCTATGCTCGGGTAAGAATCATATTCTCTATTAGATGCTTTTCATAGTTCCATTGTTGTCTGTCCTAAACTGGATGATGGAAATAATTTTCTTCAATCCCAGAGAAATACCATCCCTAGGCTTTATGTCTGACATATACCAGAAGAGGAGATTTTATTTCATAAATCATGTATCATATCTAAGGTTTTGATTTTAGTCATTCTCATCCCAAGACAATATATGTGTGTGTGTGTATATATGTATATGTATATGTATATGTATATGTATATGTATATGTATATGTATATGTATATGTATATGTATATGTATATATTCCTCCTCAATGCCATAAATGTTAATTGAGTCAGTAGACCCAATTATTCTTCAGAATTCTACAGAGAAACTATAATGCAAACACCTCCTCAGCTCACATTTTTTCTTTCATTGACATTCATCTACATATTTTGTTGGACCTGAATACAGAACCCAAAATGTAAGCTTACAGCATAGTAAGCTTATTTGAGACATATTCACATGCATGCTCATACATGCACATATGTTAGCACATTATCCTTATCTAACAGAATATATAAATTGTGGTAAAAAAGATTAACTTCACTTTCAGCTAGCTATCTGGGGAAGCATTCACGGAGCACAGTCACCGGTTCATTTTCACTCGACTCTGAAATTTGACTCATGTTATTCAGTCTTCCAGATCCCTCTCCAAAGCCTTTATAATTTTTTTTCATAAAAATCACATTTTTTTCTGATTCTCCAGAATTTGCAGAACTTCAGCCTTGAATTGCATGCCAGTTCATGGGTCCCTTGCTCAGTCACGTGCACACCCAGGGTGACACACAGGCCCAGTGTAGAATGAGATAATTCTGCTTTAAGGATTTTAAGGGGGCAATGCAACCAGACAGAACACCTGGATTGTGAGGTTGTTTCCATCCACTAGTCATTTGCTACATTATGAAAGACAAGCATTTGGAAAGCATGGCCACACTCCGCTTCCCAAACTCACAATTCTGATTATGAGCTTCATTATTTCACCATTATTCGTGAATGAGAAAACGCAGTGAGCTCTGAATCTAACAGAAGCCGTCCTAAGCCGCTCCATAAATTGCCAAGGCAGCTCTGATAAGGAGAACGGTGGACATGGACGAGGATTACAGAGCATATCTCTGTCACTGACAGCTGGAGGGGTCTGGGAAGTCTGGGGATCATTTAAAAAAACAAGTATATACATACTAATGAAGAAAAAAAAGAAGGAGGTCACTGCAGGGAAAGAAACTTATGTGGTCAAGTCTAGCAAGAGCCAGTACCAAAGAAGAAAAGGTTTATCTTCCAGAATGATTTAGGCAGACGCTAAAGGACAAGATCAGAGTGGACTCCCAGGAGACACATGAGGAAGCAGGGCTTTCTACAGGGCTCTCTGTAGTTTGGCTTTTCAGTGTAGACACTATAAGAGCCAAGTGGTTTCAACATTGTGAGGAGCTAACCTAAGCATTGATGCTGCTCTCTGCTCCTTATTCTCTTACACTAGAGGCCAATAAAGTCAACTAGTCATTCTGGTAACCAAAAATAACTTCATGATATCCAACAAGCCCTTAGCCATGGCACCAATTGTGAGCCCCTGATTATCCAGGTTCTTCAGCTATTAAAATGGAGTTAAGACAAACAGAAAGTCAAAAAGGGCAAGTGGGCCAGAATCGTTCACTCAGGGGGCCAGGATGGTGGTAGAGAATGAAGTAGTACATAAATCTGTGTAGTTCCCTGTGATGGCCCTGAATCTCATTCATTCAAACATTCTTCTAGTTATCTTAAACCTTCTAGCAAAGAACCAAACATAGCTTCATTTGAAGGGCACTCCTACTAACAACTGTGGAAAAACACCATTGCAACAGACAAACATCAATGCCTTTTATCACCATAGCCTAAAGAGCTTAAACTTTATGTTGACATGCTGGTATTTTGGGTAAGCTACTTATCTTATGGCCGCCTCAAAGTTGGAAAGTAGCAGTATCCTCTGGGAAGTTTATGGATCAGCCTAAGCATTTCAAGTTGATGGGGTTCTCTAAATTGTTCTGCACTGTGTGGTTATTAGAAAAGTTATTATTTCCCAAGATTCAGAAATTCAAACTGGTCAGATATCAGCTAGCAGCCAGCCTCCCAGTTGTTACTGTTAGCAGGTCTTTTTTATAGCTAGAATTTCTTAGCCCATATGTCTGGGAGGCTCTATCTGTCCCTGAAGCCATCCAGAACACAGCTTCATTTGTCTCATGAAACAGCTGGAATAAGCCAGAGTGGATACATTTACAAGATGACTATCTACACAAGAGAAGAGGACTGTGCTTTGAATGTTAAAGTCCCCGAGGAGCAGAATACATCTGTCAAGGATCGGACAGAGGCAGACAGCTTGAGAACCATGGCAGCAAACAGTAAAACTTGGAAAGGGTAGGGGGAGAATAAATGGACTCTCTCATGTCCTTTGGTGACAAGGGCTAAACCTGTTTGTCAAACCTGCTGCCTGGGGAAGATCTATAAATGTGCTTTGAAAAAAAGCAGAAGGAGTGGCATGGTTGCTATGGTTACCTCTGGAGTATGCCAGGCCTGAGGAGGGAAGAGTCAGGCTATGATAGAGAAGCAGCTTGGGTGAGGACTAGGAGAGAGGACAGATAGGAAGAGTCAGCAAGGCTACAGCACCCTTTCTTCCTCTTCCCTCGAGATGAAACAGACAAAAACTAAGAAGGAACCACTGGAAGAGGTAAAGAGCAGTTAAGGCAGTTGCTATCCCATATTCTGGCAATCGCAGCATGGCAAAGAGGCTGGGAAGTATAGAAATGTCAGATTTATTCTCAGTTCATGCATCAAGCATGGAAAGCAGAAGGGGCAGCCTCTAGTCCACCAAGCCTGGATAGGCAGCAGGGCACTACTGAGTGGCTCTGAGGCAGGTGGGATGAGGTGAGTAGGGCACTCAGAGGCAAATTAAAGAGAAAGACTCTAGGGGAAGAGCTGTCCTTGATTCCAGTACTGTGCCTGCCTTTCAGTACAGGCTCCCTGTGTAGGAGGAGCAGGTCCCACCCTGCTCCTCTTTGTTTTGCAGTCCTGGATTACTATTGTATCCTTAGTCCAAGTCTGATGACCCCTAGATCCCTAGATCCACTGGTGGATCTGATGGATCCACCAGTGGAGGGAGATTGGCAACTTTAGTGAGGCTGAGTCAAGTTAGGCTCCATTTGCATTGGATAGTCAGAAGGGTCAAGGGACAGTGATAAATCATACAGGCTTAGTCTTTTGCCATTATTTCCATTCTGTGCTGGAATCCTAACCTTCAGCACTTTCATGTGGGATTTTGGAAACAAAATTTAGCAGAGATAATTAAGTTCACAATGAGAATACTGGGCTGGTCTTTAATCCAACATGGCTAGTGTCATTCTAAGAAGAAAATTATGGCGCAGACACAAGGAAGGGGATGAACTGGAGAAACCCAGACAGATGGCCACTTTTATGCCTGTATAGGGTACTCTGCAAATCAATTCTACCAATGCCTTCACCTTGCACATTCAGCCTCTGAAACTCTAATACAATAACCCTTGTTGTGTAAGCCATATAGGCTGCGGCTATTTGTTATAACAGCCCCGCAGAGTAAATATACTATGTGTTCATCTGCTTTCCCCAAGGTGAAGAGAAAACCAATAGAAGACAGATGCTTTTCAGGGCCTACTATGTGCTAAATAATTCACATTCATATTTTTTACTAACATTGAAGCTATCCTTTACAAGAGGAGGACCATAAGACTTTGGCCACATGTCTAGAGGCAATGGGAAGATCTGTCATCCAGTGCTTGTCTCCACTGGGCAATCAGCCAGAGATTCCTTCCTGTGCTGGGTGTCTGCCTCCAGAACAGAGGGAGGGTGAAGAGCTCAGGAGAAAAAGAGAGCAGAGGAGTGGGGTGGAGAGTATGCTTCAGGATGCTGACAGAAAGGGGGCTGGCCACAGGCTCAGAAAAAGAGCAGACCATTACATCTGCAGCAATCATTTTTGGCAGGAAAATTTCCACTTTCTCAGAAGCCCCTCATTTTACAGGAAAGGACCATGTTTGTCTTGCCCAGCTTGGCCTCCCTTTCCAGCCCGTTTCCCTAAAAGCACTGTCAGTCTTGAAGACAGAACTCTGTGCTTTGAAGAAGAACCTGGAGGAGATTCAGCGACAGCAAAAGTGCCTGTTTGCCTCCTTTTTTTAATAGTAAATTCATCCTCCAGGAATATAACCATGAAGCAAATATTTTTAAATGCCTAATTATCCATCCAAATTCACACTCCATCATTAATAGGTACCATCTTCCTGAACTTGTTAATCTCTGATCAGGATGCTGATGCAATTACATTTCTCTCCCTCTCTCTCTCCCTCCCTCCCTCCATCCCTCCCTCCCTTCTTCCCCCCTTCCTTCCTCTCTCCCCTTGCTCCCTCCCTCCCTCCCTCTCTCTGTCTCTTTGTGGTGCTGGAATCAAACTCAGCGCATCCTGCATCCTAGGTAAGTAATCTTATCCCTGAGCTACATTTCTCGCCCCCAATTGTATTTGGTGTTAAAAATGATCTAGCATTTTGCTAGAATCCCAGGGATGGGTTAACTAGATCATGACTTTACTGCCCCGGAGAAATTTAAGAATTCAGACTTTTAGGGATGTTTAGGTCGGGAATGTGGCTCAGTTGACTGAGTAGTTTCCTAGCAGTCAAGACTTTCATTACGTCCAGTTGGAACTAATAATGGCCCATTGTTTTTGCAACAATGAGATATCTTTAGCGACATGAAACTCACAAGACTTAAGTTCAAGACAGAGGCTCTCTCTGTTCAGGAACATGTGATTGGGGGATGTGACCTGGGGTTACAATCTGAAGATTTCTAATAATCAAAAACACTAAACATACATACAATGTGTCTTTGTGTGAAGCTGGAAATCAGAACAATTTCTGGCTTTTTTTTTTAGGTTACCTACTATCTTCTCTACACAAGCTATTCTTTATACATATCTAACTCAGCCACTCTGATGACAAGAAAATTTCTGGGGAATATTTCATGAAGATTTTTAAAAATGTTTACGACAATGCAAATATTGATGTCTCAACCCAGTCAATATTACAATTTATTGTCCTTCAATATAAACAGTGAGCCAGGTTCCCTATTGGTCAGTATTTGAACTCAGGTAAATAAATCTTTATAATGACTTCAGCAGATGTCAATATCTACTTATTCCAGATAAGTAAAAGTAAAAACAGGAAGCATTATTTATTTTTTGAAGTAAAATAGCAACTAGTTACATAAAGGCCCTGCGGCATTTCTGGAATATCAATATGTAGTTACTTTTGGCAATAAAATATAACAGCATTATAAGATGTGTGCTGAGAGCACATTGTTTAAAATTTTGGAAGTAGAACTTAATAAAAAATAAATTTCATCTATGTTTTTAATATCACAATACTTTTTTTAGACTTGGAAGAATTCTCAGATTTTATGATCTTTTCATCCACTAAGAAGTTAATTTTTGATGTTATCCATAACTTCAGGAATTCACAAGACCATATTTTCTGTCAGCTCTTAGATTATCTGATTAAGTTCAGATTATTAGTCTGAACATGGACAGAAAAACTTGTCCAAGTTTGACCTGTGAATGAAGTGAAGTCTTCCTGCCTGGTCACGCTTTGGGCTGTACATTTCAGAGCATTAGATAGACATCTAATGTCTATCTAATATTTTTAATTTAATATTTTTATTTTAATTTAATATTTTAATATTTAATTTAATATTTTATTTTAATTTAATATTTTAATATTTAATTTAATATTTTTAAAAATGTGCATGTAGACTATATTTCTGTTGACAAAAACTATTATCCCAAAGTCACCACCTCATGGCTGAGAAAGGCATCAGCCATCCGTTAGGACACAGTGCAGTTTCAGAAGAGGTGAACAAATGTTCTCTGCTATGTTCTCCAGTGTAGAAGTAAAATTCACATTACACACATGCACTATTTTTCTTGCGGGAGACAAATAAATTTCTGTTTATAGGTACAGAATGTGCTTGCCAAGACATTGTCATGTATTGGCCTTCAGATGGTACTACAGGAAGGAATGTGGTAATGTTACTTGGTTTTAGAATATGCCTTGCACTCAGGTGTGTGATATGCATCACTAATTGGCACTTGGGCATGGTGGATTAACAGATCATTTGACCAATGAACACTCAGGCATGCTCTGGGTACCCACTGACTCCTCCCAGGGTCTCGTTTATAGCTGTTGTCTGAATGCAGTTACTGAACGCTGAGGCTCAGTGTTGATGTAGCAATTTATGCGTCAGATAGGCTTAAACGAAGATTTATGCCTATTATAAAAATGTCCACAAAGTGATAGGAGCTGAAAGAAGAAAAGGAGGCTTTTAAAAAAATATATGAAAGCTGCTAATGGTGAGAGAATGTCATTTGCCTCAAGTGTGTGTGTTCTTTTTTTTTTTTTTTTTCTTCCCTTGAGGCTGAGTTGCCCAGAAACTCTTGACTTCACGAAATGGCTGTATGAGCAGCCTATGCTGTTGTGTTGAGAGCTGGGTGGGATCCACATACACAGATGTACATTGAAGCGGAAGTAATCTGGAAGGTAAAGCCATGAAATGGCCCCGGGATGTTTCCCTTGTGTGCACTGCAGGATCTCGGGCTGGTGCCACCAGGGCTGAGCACAGCTGATGCTCTCAGTGCGTGTCTGATGGACAGTTCTGGGCTATAATGATGCCGTATTATGATTTTCCCTTGGGGATTTTGACATGAAAAGCTTTTAAGGTAAATCAGCAAGCGCTCTTAATGCTGAGCCATTTCACTAGGACAGTTAAGGGATTTTTTTTTTTTTTTTTTTAACCATCAGCCTGCAGAAAGTTATGTAACAACTCTTTCTTTAAAAAAAGAATATTTATTTATTTTTTTGGTCTGTGTGTGGATATGTACACATGAGTGCAGATGCTCATGGAGGCCAGAGGCCTGAGTTCTCCTGGAACTGGAGTCCGGGCAGTTGTGAGAATTGTGAGTGGATGCGCTCTTAGCTGCTCAACCATCTCTCCAGTGCCAGTAAAACAACTCTTATGGCTCAGCTCTATAACTGCTGCTATTGTGTCCCAGTGTTATATTTTATACTGGAAACAAAGGAAACAATGCAGTCCATTAAGGGCAGTAGGCTACAGATTTTGTGTTTATTTGCTCCAGTAGGTATGTAAATGTGTGTGGGAGGAAGGTAGTTCCTGGTCAGAGGCAACATTGACACTGAGACTTTGAAAAGCCAAATACAAATGAAAAGCCTGCAAGCCCAGGGGGAAGGCAGTTCTGGGAAGGATGGTAGCATATGCAGAAGCCCAGAGGAACAAAGGACTACCTTGTTTTATGAGATGTTTGTGTGCACTAATTGAGTAGGCAGTAGTGGGATTGACAGGAAGTAAGAACGTATGAGGGGTGGCCTACGTGTGACAAGTACATGGCTTTAGGACATCCCTGAGGAGCACTGCGAGTGGTCCCAAAATTCAAATAAGGGAGGATCGTAAATAAATGCATATGACGTTTTATTCTGGGAGCAGAATAAAAAGTGAGCCGGGGAAGAACAAGCGTGAGAACAAACATGTATAAGAGACAGGGTTCGATGGTAACAAGGGCTGACATGTGGCCCAGGGTAGACGTGTGCTAGAAGGAATTAACTAAGAGCGACTGAACTACTGAATACAAATGTGGAAGAATTATCCAATAGAAAATGATGAGAAATAATTAACTTACAGATTTCTGTTTGGGAGAGCTGAAATTGGGTAACACTTCCTAAGAACACGGAGTCCAGAAAGAATATGATACAGAGGCCACCGGGAAAACGATTGCCATTTGGATAATGCGAGTCTAATGTGGGCTGTAGGGCAAGTGACAGGGAAGGTCAGGAGCAAACCACCTGGGCTTGCTCACCACTTACTCATTGCACTTGAAGTGTCGAAAGCTCAGATAACATAAAAGGAGAGGGTGTGGCTTGAAACAAGGATCCAGGTCACCGTCATCCAGGTGTGATTATCATCCAGGCAATAGATAAAGAGCCCAAAGTAAGGTTAAGAGGGGAATATTAAACATGAAGAAGTATAGAATAACAGTAAGAGGGCAAGACAGCATATTCTGGTGATATCTTATAGGCCTCCCATTGTGATGAGGACTCTGGGGCACCTGGGCTCTGATAGTTTCCCTTTGTGTCTCAGAACACAGCCACCTGATTCTGAGAAAACCCAAGTGAGGTTTGTATAGAGAGCCCTCACAGAGAGATCACATGGTTGAGTTCTGGCTGACTGGCAGAGGCCTTAGTCAACTAACAGTAGTCAGGGACTTATGAAGATGCCTCTAGACAATTGTTACTCAGAGCTGCAAAGTTTTCCTCAAGGCTTCAGTTCTTTCCAGCCAAGGATTCACAACCTCTGTGTCTACTTCAGATCTCCCACCTCAAGTGTCTAGATATTATTTAATGACAAGTTTACATCACCAGCCTCGGGGGTGTGGGTGTCATTCAGAGATAGCACTGATTAAGTTTAACAGAAGTCAGACAAGTGAGTAGGAATTCTCAAGAACTAACAGCATCCTGGAAACAACAGAAGATAAGAGCTGAGTCCAAAGAAGATGCAGAAGTTATCTGTGTACTGTGGACGGTTGGAAGGCTGTGGTGATATGCATCTTCCCTGCATGTAAACAGGAAATGTGGCTCCAGGAAGTTGAAGCCGTGAAAACCAACGGCAAAACCGCAAATATCTATCATTTTCTCTGAAATTATTTCAGAAAATATCTCTACCATTAATTATGTTTACATCTACAAATATAATCATAGTATCCAACAAAATTAACAATACCTATAGTTACTAACTTTCAAGTATTCTAAAAGGTCTTTTGACAGAAGGACCTGATCTACCCTTGCTAAAGGCACAGTATATTCACCACATGAGACCATGTGCTAGGTTCCAGCTTCTAAAACTGTGGGTTATGAGGTCATGTGTGTAACTGAATGTGGAGTCATAAAGAACATAACATCAGTAAATACTTTCTAAGCACACAATGACCACAAATTGCTTCAAGTCAAATACACAGTGAATCTAAAGTATTTCTGGAGGGCTTGCCCATGGAGAATCACATGACTTCACTGAAGTCTTGGCTCTGAACATATAACATCTGCACTTTGCACTGCACATGCCCTCATGCTACACAGCACCATGATAAAAAAAAATGATTATACAATGCAGTCAGATGAGATCTGTGTTAGGAATATGAGGATAGTTGGATATCTGAAAAAAGTTCATGTTAGGTAATGTTTCAGCCCAATAAAGAAAAAAAGCCTGCTGGGTGATGCTGGCATACACATTTAATCCCAGCACTTGGACGACAGGCAGGCAGATCTCTCTGAGTTTGAGGTCTATGAAGTGAGTTCAAAACCTGGCTTAAAAATCAAACAAAACAAACAAATAAACAAAGGATCACATGATCATCTCAACAGGTGAAGGGGGTTTATAAATACTGTGTTATAATAAGATAATAATGATGGGATCGTAGGCAGTTTCTTCTGTCAACATGAATCATGCTTTCGCATAAAAGCAGAAGCTAGAGATGAAGAGATGAAGGTCTACTCTCAACCATCTCTATTCAACATTGTAGTGTAGGTTCTAGTCAGAGTGAGTGGGTAAGAAAAAATGGAACAAAACAGGTAAGAAAACAGAACAAAAGGCATAACAGATGGGAAAGAGGAAGTAAAAACCACCACTGTTGACAGATGGCATGATTTATGTGTAAAGAATCCACTAAAGCATTGTTTAGAGTAGTAGATTAATTTAGCAATATTGCATAAGACAAATCAACATACCTATGTCATTTGCATTTCTGTATACTTCCAATAAAGAATGTGAAGATAAAGCTACAAAAACAATGGCATCAAAAAAAAAAAAAAAAAACCAAAATACTTGGATAAACTGAACAAAAGAGTGTGAAGTTTCTCTCCTGAAACTGCAAAGCACTGTGGAAGATTGTGGAAGGATATCTGAATACCCGGGAAACCATCTCACATCCAAGATCTGATCTAAGGTCTGATGCTGTTGAAATAGCTATGTTCTCCAAACTGACTCTGATTCAGTGTGATTCCTATGAAACTTCCAGCTGCATTCTTTGCTAAAATTAACAGGCAGTGTCTAACAATAATCTAAAACAGTTTTGAAAGTGAAGAACCAACCTAGAAGCATCATATTTTCAGACTGTAAATCTTACCAAGAGGCTACAGAAATTAGCTATTCAAGCCATTAGTAGTCTACTCCACATTTTGGATTGGTTGACTTAGACAAGAATATCAGAATAAGTCAAAGGGAAATAAATGCTCTCTTGTCAGTGTATGATGTTGAGCAAAGTAGACACCTGCTAAAGAAGAAAGTTGTAACTTCACACACACACACATACACACACACACACACACACACACACACATATATATACGTGAAGTTAACAGAAATGAAAAACAAAAGCAGAGAGGAAATCTTCATGCCCTTGGGGTTTTAGCTAAGAAAGCACAAACAACAGAAGAAAAATAAACTCAGTAATGTTCAATAAAACACCACTATCAAGAAAAGAAAATGACAACTCACAGAAAAGGAGAAAACATTTGCAAATGATGCATCTGATAGGGGATTTCCATGTAGGAGAGAAAAACTTTTACTATGAAAAAACAACCCAGTTAATATAGGCAAAAATTCTAACGACATTTTTACAACAAAGTATAAATGGTCATTAAGCACATCAGAAATGCTCATATCATTGGGCAACAGAGAAATTCAAATCATTGCTGCATTGAGAGAATACTCCATAGTCACTGTGAAGGCTATAATCACACAGATAAATAATAGCAAGTGTTTGATTGGACATTGAAATACTGGAACTGTTATATGTTGCAGAGAGAATTAAAATAAAAATGTGGTTTGGCAAGCAGTCTGGTAGCTTTTCAAAAGACTAAGCAACATTACTATACAGCCAAGTGATTTCATCCTAGGTATATAACTGACATAAACAAGAAATACACCACAGAACACACAACAATAGACATAACAGCCCCCAAAGAGAAACATCCTAAGTGTCCTCTATCTGATGAATGGCTAAGCAAAGTTTTGGCCAGCTACATTTGGCCAGCTATATGGAAATATTTTTCAGTCACAAAAAGAACAAAGTATTGATACATGTGGCAACATGAATGAACATTGAAAACATGCTAAGTCATCAAAAGAGTGTTAAAAGCCCACAAACTCCATGGTGGTCTTGATACAGAATGTCCCAAATGGGCAATTCTATAGGGATGAAAATTATAGAAGTTGTTTCCCAGTTCTCAGGGAGAAGAAGCGAATGGGAGTTAAAAAAGAAAGGATCTGGGGGAGGAGAAAGTATGGTGCACAGAGCCTACTGGTTCACTGGAGGCTGATAACATTCTTCTAGAAATGACTGTGCTGAACCAATGACTGTCAGTTGTACAGCTCTGTCAATAGGCCCTGAGCCATGGGCTAAATGTCTGTAGTGGGTAAGCTTCGAGCAAGTTACCTGTATCGCAGAATTCTGCTCACCAGTCTTATTGACTCTCTTTGTTTCATTTTACTTGTTTAAGTATAACACTAGAGACAGACACAGTTCCAAAGGACAAGGGTGTGGAGAACATGAAAAGCCCCTATTATTCTGTTTGACCAAAGAGGTCACGCACATTTGCAAACTATTAAATTCTGCCTTGTATTATAAAATGTAATTCACACTTCCCACTTGATCTGATCTGGCCATTCAACCCAATGATAGAAAAACATATATCATGGAATTGCATGTGCACACATGCTCATGACAAAATTACTTATAAGAACCCAGAACTAGAAGTCATACAAATGGCCTTACATAAATGTGTGCACATACACACAAAAATGTTATATTTCCAGGCATGGTGGGTCATATCTGTAGTTCCAGCAAATTGGGAGGCTCAGATGGGAAGAGCTTGGAGACAGTTTGAGTTTGAAAGAGGGACAATGTCTAAAATAAATTCTGGGCATGATGCAGGATGCCTGCAATCCCAACCAGAACTTAAGAGGCAGAGACAAGCTGATTACTATATATTCTGGTCAGCTAGAGCTACAGTTAGACCAGTCTCAGATAAAGGGGAGTGAGGAGTAAATACTTGATAATTTTAAGTACATGAGAAATATTATATATTATTATAATGTAGAGTACCTGTGACATTATAGATAAACCCCACCAAGAGAAGCCTCTGCATGAAGAATAATGTATGAGTTGAAACATTGTGTAAAATGTCCTATTTAACTTACAGAAATCACATTCCACCTTGCCTGGTTCAGGGTGCCGGGAATGGGAAAAATTGTGAACAGAATTAAAGGGATGGCCCCACTAGCTGAAAAGGTTTTATATCTTGATTAAGGTGGTGGTTACATGACTATATACAATTTCTCAAAAGCCATCAACCTTAACATGTTTGAATTTTTTGTATGTAAATTATAGCCCCACGGAGTTGATTTATAAAAAGAAAAAAATTGAACATAGCTTGACGGAGTAAATGACATAGCTCTGGAGATGGTTTGCAGGCTGGGTCCTGATTGATGGGATTTCAAGGTTCTTAAATTGCTGGCTTCCCCGGCCCCTCCAATCACACAATGACTGTGTGCTTTCTCACCTTCCACTCAGCGCAGCCTTGCGATTCTTGGGACTGTCACGTCTAATGCAGACAACACAAAATTGGAAGTTAGGGATTCCAGCCCTGGCTGTGTCATTTTGGGCTATGCAATTTTGATATAAACCCAGGTCTATAACTATGTAAAACCTATGTTACTGTATTAGATGGGATTGTTACTGCAAAGTGTTTTGTTAAGAAGCATGGCAATCTCTCAGGAGGTACTTGCACATTTTACGGTGGGATAGATGACATAGTGAACCAGTCAGGAAGAAGAGCATTCTGTTTGTTAGGATCTGTTGCTTAGTTCATTAAAAAAGAATGGGAGAATTTGACTTCATTTGTTAGATCATTTTAAAAGGTCCTTGGATCTGGAGAGATGGCTCAGTGGTTAAGAGCACTTATTCTTTCAGAGGACTTGGGTTAAGCTCCTACATGATACCTCCAAACCATCTCTAACTCCAGTTCAAGGGAATTTGATGCTGTCTTCTGACCTTCATGGGTACCATAAAGGAATGTGGTACATACACATCCATGCAGGCAAAATACTTATGCACATAAAATAACTAAATAAATCTAACATGTGTATGCACACACACACATAATACAACAGTGATGCCTACACTAAACAGTTGAGCTGCAGGTTAAGATGAGGTAATATAGTGTGGGTCCCAGGTACAACAGAACACTCAGCACACAGGTTTCCTGCCTCTGATTCATACAAGACATAGGACAGACATGGCATGCCTTAAAATCCATAAGGATTAAGAGAATCAGATTCCAGAAGTTTACCTTACAAGACACCTCCATTTAAACAAGTCTCTGATCTGCCCGTGACTGGAAGGTGAAAGGGCTTGGGCCACACCTGTTCTACTCATGCAGCTCCTGCGCTGCACAGGCACAAAATAAACAAAAGCAAGTGTTTGGATAAAAAGTAGGAAATGGTCATCAAGAACTAAATGGGGACTTGGGTGTGAATTTGAAATCCTCTGGTAGATCTAAATAAAGATATAGGGGGCTAGGGAGAGGGCACAGTCAGTACAATGTTTGCTACACAAACATGAGGAACTGACCAGATCCTCAGCAGTCATGTAAACACAGGGCAGGGAACCTCTGCTGCTATACCAGCACTGGGAGGCCAGATGTCCGACTCTCACCCCTCAGCTAATCTGGTCATATCCATGACCTCTAAGTCTGAAGAAGAATCTATCTCAAAATGTAAGGTGGAGAGCAAATGAGAGAGATACCTGAGGTCAACCTCTGGTCCCGATATGCACGTGTGTGTGTGTGTGTGTGTGTGTGTGTGTGTGTGTGTGTGTGTGGTGTGTATCTGCACACACGTGTCCACATCCACATACCACTATGTGTAAATCACACACACATACACACACCATAGAATTTAGAGAGTCTATGCAAATCCCAGGAGACTCAGAGTCATGTGACCAAAGGGCAAGAACCATATAGATCTAAATGATTGCATGTCTTCCAGTGGCTTTACAATATTTCAGCGGCGTCTGTAAATGGCCAGCTGTAATATTTTACACCACATTATTCAAATTAATTGATTTCTGGGCTCCTGGATTGTACTTCTACTCTTTCATCTCCTGAATCTTTGCAATAAGACTAAATGTGCCTTAGCACGAAAAACCACTTTGATCTAGTTACTCTAGGGGAGGGAAGCCCAGGGTGTGCATGCCATGGTGCTTGGCCTTATTACAAGGTAATCAAAAAAAAAATGAGGACAAATGGCAGGTACCCCTCCCACGGCTCCTATGTGTTGCCTAAGCTTCAGCCCTAACTCTTTCCATCACACCTTCACCGACAAAACCAGACAGCTCTGTTTGTACTCTTTATAGAGACCATTTAATTTCAAATGAAACATTTATAGTCAGAGTCTCTTGATGGGCCACCTTTGGCTTCGAAGTTACCTGAATCATTTAACCAGTAAATGCATGTATTTCAAAACAGGTAGACCAAACCCATGTACACATACACACACACACACACACACACACACACACACACGAAACTATTCTCTGAATCACTCTTCTCACCTAATCCTAAATTTCTGGGAGTGTAACAGTTCTTTGTCTGTAGCAAAAATTACAAATCTCAGGCGCCTGATTCTTAGCACCATGCCTAAGCAGCTATAAAACCTCATTCAAATCACATAATCTTTCTGGCTCTCGAGGTCTCTATCGTTAAAACTTCTATCACACTACTCTCTCAGAGGAAGAGATTAAAGGCTTCTCTTCATTACCCATTGCCCGTGTTTGGCTCTGAACTTGGTGATCATCATGTAACTGGGTGGGGGAGGGGCTGAGTGCCAACTCTACCCTTGGTTGCTTTTATGCTTCTGAGTTTCAGTAACTTTAGTAAGGATTCTCTCTCCTCTGGGGGTTATGCAGAGAGATGCATCTCCTTTTTGGCTGGACGTTCCTCAGAGCAACTGACCATGAGACGGGGTAAACCCACCCTGGCAAGCACTCAATCCAGTCTCCAGAGGTGTTCTCACCAGCAGAGCCAAGAAATGGGGAGAAGCTGTTGACCCTCTTTCTACAGGAGATGTGCTCAATTGTTCTCTTGAGACACCCCAGATTCCAAATCTCCATGTGTGTTTCTATGAACCTAGAACCATCAGGAGTAAGGTGGCCCCGTGTCTGCACTCCTCCTTCTTACTTCAGATTTTCCTTGTACTTCCCTCCTTGGATGGAAGTCAAGGAGATAGATTGCATCATGGATGACTGTTCTGTTTTCTGGGGTGCTGATTACTTAGCAGTATCTTCCATCAGTGGTGACCAGCTGCAGCTGGAACCCATAGATGAGACTTGAATTTCAGCTCTGTCCCTGGATGGGTGCTCCTTTGGGGTTTGCATTTAATCTGGTATTGTATTTTCTTCTTTGCATGCAAATAGGAGAGCATTGTAGCATGTACCTCACTCAAGTTCTTACTACTACTGGGTGAGTTAATACCTAAGAAACACGGACATTGTGGCTGATGGTCATGTAGAACCTCTTGTCAGTGAACAGTGTCTTTATCATCATCATCACCACCATCATCATCACCATCATCATCATCCATCACACCATCTTCTATTCCCATTGTGTTTTCTGTCAGCTGTCATACTTCCGGTTTTAGCCAACCTTTTCCTCGGTGGTATGATACTAACTTCCTAATAATATATTTACTTTAACTTTGTTAAAGCTAGTGTTGGAATTTTGTAAGAAAAAAAAATCAAGTGTAGCTACTAGCGAGGGTTGCAAGTGGCAATAGAGAATCTGAGTGTTGCCTGGAACAAAATGAGAGCAGACCCGAGGTCGTCCTCTCTGGGCTAGGCTAGAACTATGATCTGCCAGAGTAGTTAAGTAAGTTATTAGAGATCACACAGCTGAAAAATTAAAAGAGCCTGAAGTGAAAGCTAGATGTGTCCACGAAAGCCATGGTCCTCCAACCAAGCCAAAGGTTTTTGAATCAAGAAAAAAAAAGAAAAAAAACCCTCCCATCCTTCTTGTTGGCTATGTTTACAATGCTTGAAATATACCCTATAATGAATTTTCATACACAGCCTAGCAAGAAGATGACAGGAGTCACACTGGTCATAGTCTCTGGCAAGGAGAGGGTAGACCCCTGAGTTCACACTAGAGCTGATAAACCTGAGACATCAGAATCTTCTTCCTGCTCCCCTTTTCCCTTCACCGTCCTCTGCCCCCTTCTCCTTTCTCTTTCTGTCTGTGAGATTTCAATTTTAACTCTGGGCACATCACTCAGATCCTCAGTCTGTAATCAGATAAGCACAGAACTGCATAAACTGCAGTGGTTTGAGAGGTTTCTCTTACTGTTGTCCCGTCTGTTCACTCTCTGTTTCTTAGCTGCCCACTTGGGCAGTGTGTGTGAAGCCCCTGCCATCCAGCACTGCCTTCTATCCTGCAGATGAAACAACTCAGTAACATGAGTATCAGGATGAGTGATACCAAGCAGGACCCTGGTCACACATAGCGGATGCAGGACAGTTTGAAGACCACACAAACTCTGCTTTACCTGTGAGGTGAAGACTTATGGGAACTTTGTACAACAGGCTGTCTCAGATACTGGGGCAAGGGTAGGGACCCAAAGTTTCAGACCTAAAGAGATTTTTCTGTCTTACAGGGGTGGCAACAAAAGAAACCCAGGTAACAATCATGTAAGCAGCTGTTTAAGGTTGCCTTTGGCAGTTCTATCTATTGGATATATTACAAAAGCTGAGTAATTAGATAATAAAGCTGAAAACACTTGGGAAGTAAATGTGGTATATAAATATAAGATACTACTGCTTGCACATGCTACATCTTCATATTCAAACACATTCTTTTTTATATCTTGACTTTAAGTTTTAAGGAATTCAAGATGGCTTTAAAAATACACAATATTTTCTCTCTCTCTCTCTCTCTCTCTCTCTCTCTCTCTCTTTCTCTCTCTGTGTGTGCATGTGCTCACACAAGTACGTGTACTCATGCCTAAGCAAATCAGGAAATGATGAATCCATAAAGAAAAAGATTGGCAGATTTTATTACAGACAAATCAAAAGTGTTGTATGACAAATGGTATTATGAAATAAACTAAAAGCAGGAGACAAACTGGGAAAGACATATGCAGCTGTTTATAACAAAGGGTTAATGTCTATAATACAAACAACATTTGCACAAATCAATTTTAAAACCAATAAACAACTCAGTAGAAAAAATAGATGAAGAACATAAACAAACAATTCACACAAGACATGCAAACATCTAATAAACTTATGAAATATGAAAATATGCAGAATTACTTCCCATGGTAACTCCAATCTGGAAATAAAAAGAAGTTCACGTTCTAACATATCATGTTGGCAGAAATGTAAAGTGTTGGGAGTGTCTGCTACTGGGAATGGGTGTAAAGACCGTGCTTCTTTGCACTGGTAAGATCGTTAATTGGTGTTGTCCTTTTACAGGACAACTTGGCTAACAATATACACATTTAAAGTCAAGGGGCCCCATGAATAAGCAGTGCCCCTGTCATAATGTACCTTGTACAGAAACACACAAACATTTGTATCTGTGAGGTGACTCTAAAAACTTTTTGAAAGAGTGAACTATTATAAATCTCCAGGGATCACAAAGTTAAATGGCTTTTTAAATGGTCCTATCATTTGAAGGATTTCTTTCTTTCTTTCTTTCTTTCTTTCTTTCTTTCTTTCTCTCTTTCTTTCTCTCTTTCTTTCTCTCTTTTTTCTCTCTTTCTTTGCTTTTCAATTATATATGTATGAGTGTTTGCCTGCATGTATCTATAGATACCACATTAGGGCCTGATAATTGGAGAGGTCAGAACAGGACATTGGATTCCTCTGAAACTGAAGTTGATAGTTGAAGTAAGCTGCCATGTCAGTACTGACAACCCTGTTCTCTGCATGAATATATCAAGTACTATTAACCACGGTGTTATATATGCACAAGTATAAAAATGTACAGAAAAATTTGTAAGAACAGACATCAAACTAAGTGGAAGTGAATGGAAGTTGTTGTGTGAGAAGTATTAAGAAACATATGCTAAACACCACATTAGCTACAGTAGAAGCATGGAGAAACTGGTACTGAGAATGGGGTTGGGATACTGTAATAGATAACTAAAATTGTGGAGTAGCTTTAGAACATGGTGATAGTTAAATGCTGTAAGAATTTTGTAGTGAATGTCAGTAGACACTAGTACTAAAGTGGGGTAATAGAGTTGTAGCAGGGAAGAACACTGCTGAAGAGAAGCCTCCACACTTTTACATATGCATAAATACTATGTATAAGATGTGGAAGATTCAGACTAGTCAAGGTTACTCTGGTGACCTCTCAGGTAGAAACAGGGAGCACGTAGGGAACTGGAGGAAAGGCAACCCTGCTTATAGTGTGGGAAAGAACTTGGCTGAGTTTTGTTCACCGTCTAATATTTTGTAGAAGGTAGAATTTGTGAGCAATAGAAAAAATAGTTGTCTGAGATTTCTGAACAATATTATTGGTCCTCTTGATTAATAATTAAGTGCAAAAAAAAGAACAATAAACCTAAGATTAGATCAGAATATAAAAGTCAGCAGGAATGTAGTAGGGTTTGGAGATTTCTCAGCTCGTCCATATTACAAAATACAAAAAAGTGTTTGGAAGGGAAGATGATGTGAGTGACAGGTGAGTGGAGGTTCCCATGAATTTGAGCCACACCCCTGAGTGGCTAGCTTTGAGAAGACAAAGGATAAAATGCAAAAGGATGGCTCAAGATTCCTGAGGATTCTTGGAGTGTGCCTTATGATGTGTGCTCACTCCTTTTCCTTTCCTCTGTATCCTTTCAGAAAGGCAGTGTCTGTCACATCCAGCCCTTGCCCCATCATGATTTCATCTTGGAAGCAGAACTTGCTTGTTTGCCTTTGGTAAGTTCACAGGTGCAAAGCAGGATTGCCTCAGGAATCCAATTAGTATTCATCTCTCACAAACACTTGGTTTTGGTGATACAAAGGTGGAACTTGGGGTTTTAGACTTCAGAGCTCAACCTTGGTATGGGGTTTGGGATGGGATACGAATATTTACACATGAGAAGAACATAAAAAAAATGGTATATCTAGAGGCAAAATGCTGTAGGCAAAATGTTTCTTGGATAAATTTCTGTGATGAAGCCTCTATCTCAAGAAGTCATAAGAAGCAGGAATGAAATAATATGCTTTCTTGCAGTATGAGGTTGCTGAATCAGCTGGTAGCTTGCTCTTGAACATTTCTGTCCTCCAAAACTGGTCTACGTTGAGAAATTGGTCCATGTTCAGATCTGTCAGTCTACAACAGCAGTTCTCAACCCACAAGTTGCAACCCTTTTGGGGGTTGAACAATGATTTCATAGGGGTCACATATCAGATCTCCATTATATCAGCTATTTATATTACAATTTGGAACGGTAGCAAAATTACAGTTATGATGTAGTAATGAAATAATTGTATGGATGTGGGTCACCACAACATAAGCAACTGTATTAAATGGAAGGTTGTAAATTGACGGTCCATACTACTTGTGGTAAGAATGAACATAACATGGAAGTCGTTGTTCATGGAGCTTACACATAATTGTGTTGAAACAATAAATAAACACACAGTATATAGAGTCCTGAATGTTTAACAGGGAAGAATCAGAAAGGTGGGAGATAAATTTTGGGGTGAAGATTGAATCAATACAGGAACCTTGAAGGTCATTAAAGTGCATTTGCATAGACATCTAACAACAGTCGGCAAATGGCCATAAGTGTGACCTGGGGATAGGATGTTCTAAGATGTAGAGAGAATGCAAAGACCCTGAAGCAAGATGCCCCATGAAAGATCCTTCAGGAATGGGCAGGAAGGCATGTTTCTTGAGCAAAGTGTTCAAAGGAAAGTTCTGAAGGAAAGGAACATTTTCTGAACGAGGTAGAAAGTATGCCAGAAATTTATGCCAGGGGATGAATGGCAGCTTGAAAAAGGTTGCTTGGGATGATGTTTTGTGAATAGATTTAAACATGTAGTCAGGTTAGTAGGCCATCACAAAAATCTAGGCAAGACGGCAAAGTGGCTCGGAACAGTTAGCCATCTCTTTGTAGTCTGTTCTCTTTGCCTGTCATTCTGTAGGATCCACTGCAGGCCATGTCTCTGTGCTTTTGCCACACAAAATCAGATCTCTGTGTTAGACTAACCACAGCACTTTAATAAACTCTGATGGATATTTGGCAGGGAAAAACTCTAGATGAACACCAGAAGCAGCTTCCGGGAGAGACAAACAGGGTTCAGGTACAGATAATACTTCTAGGAAGGAATCTTACATCACCATACCCTTTTGGATAAAGTCTCAAAAAGGGGTAGAGAAAATTTCTGCTTAAAAGTATAAGCAAATAGGAAGGGTGTGGCTTGTGAAGTAGGAGGACCTATAATGCTTCTGGTTAGAGCCACTGGACACCAGAGAACCTGGGCATCTTGCAGACATGAAGCAGGGGAATTGAAGTACAGGGTCAGAGCCTTGCTGTAGCACTGGGAAGCTGTTGCTCCCTGGAGGCTTCACTATGAGTGCAGAGACCTCCCAAGGGGCTGACACACAGAAAGAGGTGTATAGAATGGGACTTGTGTGGCCATTAGGTTTAACAAGTATGAGGAGTCACCAGCAAACAGCTCTGTGAGGCTATGGATGAGACTGTGGCACTGGGGACAGAAGAAGGGCAGAATTTTTGGGTGACCTGCCTCTAAGGCAGCAGCTAAAAACCCTCTGCCTCTCCCTCCAGATCTAAAGCAGGACAGAGCAAGGAAGTAACAGGCAGAATGCTCATCGTCTGTGACTGTTGTTGGCTTGAATTTGGAGGAAGCCTAGCAGTTTTGAATCCCCTCCGTCCTCCAGGAACCTCACTAATGGACACTTCACGTTAGCATCTGCCTGCTGGCTTCAACCTGCACCTGCCTCAGCTCCAAGTGCTTCCCATGTGAAGTTCTTGAAAATTTTCCCCACTCTGACTTGTAAAACATGATCTGTGTGCTTCCTCCCTTCCTCCACTCACAATATTTATACTCATTTGTCTTATTGAAATCTTTCTTCGCTGTTCTGTTGAGACGGTTTGACTGGCAGGTCTTATTCTCCTGCAGCTGAAACCCATCTATTCTCTAGACAATGAGGTACAAGCACTCTGTCTTCTATTGTGCTCAGTGGCCCTCTCTGCCCCCATCTTCAATCTTAAAAGGCATGTCTCAGAAGCCTCCATCTTAAATGAGGGTCTGGAACATGGCAATTGAACCAGCAATTCTGCATTTAACCAGTTCTGACCAAATTGGAAAAAAAAAAAAAAAACATCCTGGATATCCTCTCTCCCAGATGCTTGTCCTGTGAATCTGCCCCAGCCTTCACAGTATAGTAAGTACTGGGAAAGGAAGGAGGGAGCTGTACCCTCTAATGTAGTAAGGCCTCCGTTTCAATCCATGCCAGAAATGTCATTTCAGTCTTCTTGGTACACTCTGCACTTTCTAAGGGATGAGGATTGTACCCACCTTAATTTTAGGGATGAGGAAATTGGAGCTCAGAAAGATGCAGTAATAATATGGGATTGCTCTTGAGAGCCTTTTAAAAGGTTTGACAGAGAAGTAAAGCCAGTTGTGGTCTTTCAGAAAAGGAATGCCTCTTTCCTTCAATGGAAAGTTGACCTTTCCTGCAGGTGGAAAGGAAAAGACTGTGGCTTCAAGTACCAGGCCACCCTAAAGGACATGAGTGTCCCATCTCTCCTTTAGCTGTCATACCTAAGAGTGTGTTGTTAAGAGGAGCCAACTCTGGCCAAGTTCATCACTTTTAAGTATATTCATTTCATATGTGTTTTTGTAGTATCAGTGGTAAGTGGCTCATTGCCTACTTCTCCTGGAGAACGTGCCTCAGAGTGGTGCTCAGGAGAAAACAACCCAGGCTCCACAAACCACTTTCTAAACCACACTGAGGCTGATGACTTAATAGGTTTGGGGCACATTTGAACAGACGGTCCCCTGGTGTTCTATTGCCAACACCTAAAAACTCAGCTGTGTTTCAGGTCCTGCCCTGGAGACAAGCCTTCCCCATCTGGTGACCCTCTTCTGCTATAGATCCTCAGCCAAAACTAGTTGGTTTGGCCAGATTGTGAATAAAATCATGTTTTGAAATATTTTATAATCTAGCTGTGCACACTACAGACAAATCAAGCTTGTACTGACTTTCTGGTTCACTATAGCCAAGTACAATACCCATGACCCCCTCAAAGGTACCTCTAAGATCTAAGAATATCACCCACATTTTGAAGTATATTTGTTCAAATAAAGCTCTAGAACTTTCTTTAGAAAACAAATAGAAAACAAAGAAGTGCATTGCATGGTAGTACTCAGTGGGCAAAATGGTTCAGGGAGTCCATTGTTATATGAAACACACTCCCCAGTTTGTAACTCTGCCTCTGCAAATAACAAGCTCTGTGACTTGGAGAAGTTTACTGATATCCAGGAACTTGTGTTTGCTCATCTTTAAAAACACATATCAAGTTTAATTTGATTCACCTATGGATTCCTATGGTAAAGAGAGACCCCCACAATGAGGAGACACAGAAGGGAGTTAAAGGGGAGAGAGAGAGAGAGAGAGAGAGAGAGAGAGAGTTGGGGAGGCAGGAAACATTTAGCCCCGGTCTTATATTTGAGTTTAGGGCCACTGTTAGTTTCTTGCCCATCCCAGTCAATGAATTCATGACCTGATGGTCCTCTCCCATCCTGATTTCCAATTGTCAAAATGACGTTCTTTCTCTGGGTATACTTTCTTTTTCCCTCATGGGAATTCCTTGCACACACTGGTCCTACTCACGTCTTTCAAGATTTAGCACCGGCACAGGCCTGATTTGTGGCTGGCTTGTTGCACGGCAACAGCAATTTCTGGT
Source organism: Arvicanthis niloticus (assembly GCF_011762505.2). Lineage (NCBI taxonomy): Eukaryota > Metazoa > Chordata > Mammalia > Rodentia > Muridae > Arvicanthis > Arvicanthis niloticus. Next base: position 79,856,410 of record NC_047665.1, on the reverse strand, counting down.
CTGCCATGGCTCTCGCTCCCGTTTCCTCTGAATATCTCCCAAACTTGCTCACTTCCCTCTGTCCTGGGTTTTCCCCTGCTTATGTCCGAGCTCTGGAATAGAAGTCTCTTTGCAATATTACTCCATCAAAACTTCTACCTCTTAGAGAGAGCAACAATTTGATGAGCATTGTTCTAGAACACCAGAGTATTATTTTTCATGATAGATAAAATACACTCAGTGCCATTTGCCTCTCACCAGCTTTTTCCCTTAATGGCAATTTTTGGAGAGTATGGTGGCTTGTGAGGAGGTTAGTGTCCCAGTACATTCACTGAGATGGTTGAAAATCCTAGCCGTTAAAACACAGGCCATCTATACACAGAGAAAAGAAGGAGTTAAGCACAGGAAAGTCCTCCAAACAAAAAGCCTTGGATGTTTACTGACCGGGCACTTTGACTGCATTCAGCTGAGCATTTGGTTTGACTGTCACATGCTCAAAGACTGTCACTATCACCCAGATGAAAAACTCGGTCACCACCCTGATGAGCCTGTGGGTTTTTTGACAGAGCCATAAGCATTATTCCTTCCTGTGTGCTGCCCTTGTGTCTGGGCAGAATCGAAGTGGCAGAAAGGTTCCTTTTAAATGGAGCTACACAGACTTTTTTTCCCTTTGTCGGTCAATGATGATTGAAAGACAGTCAAGTAATACGAACTCAAACACTTAGGAAATATGCAGACAGCTTTGGGATAGAATGGGGCTGTACTAACTCTTCCAGGGCTTACTCAGTTTAGAGAGAGTGTCAAAAGACACGTAGATGACACATTTTATTTGGGATATATCAGCAGTCTAGGAACAAAGCTGAAACATTATGTGACATTGAAACAACCCCTGGAAGATGAACAGAAAACTTACCAGCCAATTAAGCCGATGCCCACTGTATTTTGTCTAAACCTATCTCTGAACTTGGGGAAAACGCATGATAATTAAGTGTAGTCACCCCACTGATGGTTGTTCAGGAGCCAGAGAAGATTAGCTCAGATGAGGACAGATCACAGAGAATGTGCCCTTCTGTCTTATGAGTTTTCTGCTTGATGAAATAACCCAGCCAAGCATCTCCAAGACCCAGGGCATCAGGCTGAGAGCTCTTGCCTGGGTTCTGATTAGCAATGGCTCATGGATTGTCCCCTCCTAGAAGACGGGCTCCTGCTGTCCCCAGCCAGGCTCTCTGCCTGAGAAGGGCAGTACTAGAAATACCTGAGCAGCTGTCCCCGTGTTCCTGCTGTCACAAAGTACAAATGCATCTGTGGGTAAGGCTTCACAGCTAACCCACAGTAAATGCCAGCTCCATTAGTGTGGCAGGTAGACAATCTATTAGGAAATCGAAGGCCCCTCCCTCATTATAGGAAAACAAATGAGATTTTGCCTCGAAGGGGGGAGGGGATGCAAAGGAGTTCTTTGTTTGTTTGTTTGTTTGTTTGTTTGTTTGTTTTTCAAGGCAGATTTTTTTCTGTGTAACAGCCCTGGCTTTTCTGGAACTTGCTTTGTAGACTAGGCTAGCCCCTCTGCCTCCCAAGTGATGTGACTGAAGGGAGTGGGCTTTGGAGATATAGGGATGATACTTTGAATCCTGGTTGTGACAATACAAATGGGAGATCTGAACATATGCTTTGAAAGTTTTGAGCCTCCTTAAATGAAAAGTGAGAAAAATTCCTAACTCACAGCAATCAGGGAGACTGGAGGAGGTCAAAGGTGAAGAAGATAAACCGGAAGTATCCCAAAGTAAAGACATACTTATGTGTATTCCCACGTAATTTTAGTATAGCTAGCCTCTCCACAAGTTGCTGAGCAGCTCTGTTGGCAGGGTGAGGACCAGATCTAAGTATCCAGTTCTCAACAGGATGTTCTCATGCCCAGCAACTTTTCTTAGTTCCCGTCTTTTGGAAATGCTTTGCCTGTCAGGGTATTGCCAAGACTCTCAAAGTCCTTCTTTCTAAGCACCTTACTTCCTTCTCTTCCCAGGAGGGCTTGAGGATGCAGTCCAACCTTGGAGAGACTCAGATCCACCACAAGTTCTTTTTATTATTGCCTTCTTGCAAGGTGAGAGAGGACAACGTCTCAGAATGAAAGATTCTTCTCCATGCCCTCTCGCAGCAGAGGCCCTAATTCATTTTTCATGGCCCCTTGCAGTGACAAAAGCCGCTGCCTTCTCTCTTGTAAGTGTGCTCCATGCAATAAGTCAAAGCTGATGTGCATTTTCCCCCTGGGTGCCAGGGCGCACTTTGATTTAATTTGCCCTGTTGTTTGGCATGGAGCCTTTGCCAGCGAGTTTCTTCTCAGACCTGGGGAAGCGGGACCTGACAGCAATGGGGTGCAGTGACAGATGGGGTTCAGTGGGTAGTGTTTAAATAATTTGCTGCAATGATAAAGGAAACGCTGCAGAGTGACAGATGTTCCTGCAAACAGGCAGTTGGATAGACACACACACATCCTGTTTGTGAGAGACTCGGCCACATGACAACATGCTCCCACGGAGATAGCCCCACTCTTCTTGAGTTAGAATTGACAGAGTCACAGGAGAACTACATGAGCCCTCAGAGCCTCTCCTAAATGGTCATTGGAAATCATCTGTAAGCCATAAAGATGATAGCTCCATGCTCTGCTTATGCCACTTTCACAGTGTCCATCCAGTAACAAGTCCCACCTTCCATATAGGTGAGAGCAGCTGAAACATCTGGGAGGAGTCAGGCTGGACCTAACCATGAAGTGATGCTGCCAGGGAACGCCTTACAGGATCCGTTGTGTGCTATTTGAACTTTATACACACCAAAATATGAACTAAATAAACCTCTTATTATAAATTATAGCACCTTGGTCTTTTATATTTTGTTAGAATAACAGAAAGTGGTACAGCACAGTTACAGAAGGTGGCCTGAACAAAAGTGATATAGTACATTGTGACAGTCAAGGGATATTGGCAGAAGTATGAAGTGGCCGGTAAAACTCTCAAAGAAACATCCACAGATGTGTTTTCTAAGTGATTCGAAATCCAGTTGAGAAGATGAACCATCATAAGGGTATGTGTATGCATCATGGATGCACAACACAGCAGGTGATTGGTTTGTTTCTGCTCCTAGGATGAAGATGGGATTCTGACTGTTTCTACGTTTCTCTACACATTGCTTCTGTGGTCATCAGAGGAGAGGACCAAGCTCTCTGGACAATGGTCATTACCCATTTCTGATGCTGCAGTCATAAGTACAGATGAGCTATCAGTGCAACATCTTCCAAAACAAAGGGTTAGGTGAGTAGAAGAACCACAGCAAGATCTGATTGTGCAATAAGCTGGAGCCACAGGGTGTGTGTGGAAGGAAAAGATCATCTAAGCAGGTGGGTTTTGAGGTTACATGTACATACTCGAATGTATGAGAATCCACCTTGGCCCGTGAGAAACTATGCAAAGATGTGGGGCACAGACAGCGGAGTGAAGATAGGGAAAGTTCACTGTGCTTATCTGTCTGCTTCTGGTTATTCTTAGGGCATTTGTTTAAGCAGATTTGAGTGTGACCTGCATTTCTGAGAGAAAGATGGTGGCACTGTAAGAAGACCCAGGAAAAAGGCATTTACTAAGAAAGAACTGAGAGGACATCAGAAAGGGGAAGGATGTGGCCTAGGTCAGCACCCTAGTGAGAAGGCGTTGCTGAGGAGGCAGTAGAGCAAAGACAACTGAACTGTCTCCAAGCCAAGACTCTGAAGCTGAACCTTGAAGGTGACTCAGGTGGAATGGCAGAGAAGAGGAGGCACACCGGAGCCCAGTCTGTTTGCTGGCTTACCTGTTGCGAACTGAACAGCTGTGGCTCTCACCACCCGCTTCTCCGACTGGGCAGTATACTTCCCTCTGAAAGGTGAACCCAGATTTGCCTCTTGGCATTTTCCGGATTTTGTTTTACAGCTAATCAAACAAACATTAACCACCTGGGAACCCAGAAGCTGAGTTCCCAGAGCAGGCAAGTGACACCTTGACCTTTTGAGGGTACAGATGGAACACTGTCAGAGCCACTTCTGCAAGAAGCATTTAAAGGACTTAATCAGTCTTTTATTTTTTTTTTTAAAGCAGTCTGAAACTCAAGAGCAAGACACTATTATGTGTGAAGGAAAACTGAAGAGGCGATATAGCTAAAGTACAAGGATGGGGTAGAACAGAGCAGAGACAGGGAAGAAAAGACTAAAGCCGAGCCTTCTACCACCACTATTTTTTTTTTTTTTTTTTTTTAGCACGTATCGGAAACATCAGCTCAGCCTCTCATTCCAGGAGAGGTTAAACGTTGTGTTACTGATTCTCAACAAAGGTTATTTTCCTGTAGGGGACATTTGTCACTACACTGATGTGCTCTTAGCTATCCCAGTTTAGAAAATGAGTATGAATGACACCTGTTGAGTTGAGACAAGGGTCCTGGGAAACGTCTACAGTATATAGATGAGACCTCAGTTCACAAAGTCCACAGTGCCTGGAAAATCCAACAAGAAGCAGCTAGATACTGACCCTAAAAGAATCTCATCCATATTCAGAACAAAGAATGCTCTGGACTCCACCGAGCCACCAACCATGCCCTTTTCTTTGGACATGTGTTGCTGTTTCTCAACCTTAAGAAAAACAGTGAGCTGAGTTAGAGGAGATAAAGGGGCTTCCCAACAAACCACAGAGAATTAGATGTGAAGGGGTTGTTAGAAGTGACATGGATATTGCAGTTTAGGTGTTGTTATGCTTAGTGAATTTATATAGTCTTATTTCTAA